>NC_091166.1:7813639-7867959 GCF_040958095.1 Procambarus clarkii
TGGTGGTGGAGGCCTGTATGTGTGGTGGTGGTGGTCGGTATGTGTGGTGGTGGTGGTCTGTATGTGTGGTGGTGGAGGTCTGTATGTGTGGTGGTGGAGGCCTGTATGTGTGGTGGTGGAGGTCTGTATGTGTGGTGGTGGAGGTCTGTATGTGTGGTGGTGGAGGCCTGTATGTGTGGTGGTGGAGGCCTGTATGTGTGGTGGTGGAGGCCTGTATGTGTGGTGATAGAGGCCTGTATGTGTGGTGGTGGAGGCCTGTATGTGTGGTGGTGGAGGTCAGTATGTGTGGTGGTGGAGCTCTGTATGTGTGGTGGTGGAGGTCTGTATGTGTTGTGGTGGAGGCCTGTATGTGTGGTGGTGGAGGCCTGTATGGGTGGTGGTGGAGGTCAGTATGTGTGGTGGTGGAGGCCTGTATGTGTGGTGGTGGAGGTCTGTATGTGTGGTGGTGGAGGTCTGTATGTGTGGTGGTGGAGGTCTGTATGTGTGGTGGTGGAGGTCTGTATGTGTGGTGGTGGAGGCCTGTATGTGTGGTGGTGGTGGTCTGTATGTGTGGTGGTGGTGGTCTGTATGTGTGGTGGTGGAGGTCAGTATGTGTGGTGGTGGAGCTCTGTATGTGTGGTGGTGGAGGTCTGTATGTGTTGTGGTGGAGGCCTGTATGTGTGGTGGTGGAGGCCTGTATGTGTGGTGGTGGAGGTCATGTATGTGTGGTGGTGGAGGCCTGTATGTGTGGTGGTGGAGGTCTGTATGTGTGGTGGTGGAGGTCTGTATGTGTGGTGGTGGAGGTCTGTATGTGTGGTGGTGGAGGTCTGTATGTGTGGTGGTGGAGGCCTGTATGTGTGGTGGTGGTGGTCTGTATGTGTGGTGGTGGAGGTCTGTATGTGTGGTGGTGGTGGTCTGTATGTGTGGAGGTGGTGGTCTGTATGTGTGGAGGTGGTGGTCTGTATGTGTGGTGGTGGAGGTCTGTATGTGTGGTGGTGGAGGTCTGTATGTGTGGTGGTGGAGGTCTGTATGTGTGGTGGTGGATGTCTGTATGTGTGGTGGTGGAGGTCTGTATGTGTGGTGGTGGAGGCCTGTATGTGTGGTGGTGGTGGTCTGTATGTGTGGTGGTGGAGGTTTGTATGTGTGGTGGTGGAGGTCTGTATGTGTGGTGGTGGAGGCCTGTATGTGTGGTGGTGGAGGTCTGTATGTGTGGTGGTGGAGGTCTGTATGTGTGGTGGTGGTCTGTATGTGTGGTGGTGGAGGCCTGTATGTGTGGTGGTGGAGGTCTGTATGTGTGGTGGTGGAGGTCTGTATGTGTGGTGGTGGAGGTCTGTATGTGTGGTGGTGGAGGCCTGTATGTGTGGTGGTGGAGGTCTGTATGTGTGGTGGTGGAGGCCTGTATGTGTGGTGGTGGAGGTCTGTATGTGTGGTGGTGGTCTGTATGTGTGGTGGTGGAGGCCTGTATGTGTGGTGGTGGAGGTCTGTATGTGTGGTGGTGGAGGTCTGTATGTGTGGTGGTGGAGGTCTGTATGTGTGGTGGTGGAGGCCTGTATGTGTGGTGGTGGAGGCCTGTATGTGTGGTGGTGGAGGTCTGTATGTGTGGTGGTGGAGGTCTGTATGTGTGGTGGTGGAGGTCTGTATGTGTGGTGGTGGAGGTCTGTATGTGTGGTGGTGGAGGTCTGTATGTGTGGTGGTGGAAGGCCTGTATGTGTGGTGGTGGAGGCCTGTATGTGTGGTGGTGGAGGTCTGTATGTGTGGTGGTGGAAGCCTGTATGTGTGGTGGTGGAAGCCTGTATGTGTGGTGGTGGAGGCCTGTATGTGTGGTGGAGGTCTGTATGTGTGGTGGTGGAGGTCTGTATGTGTGGTGGTGGAGGTCTGTATGTGTGGTGGTGGAGGCCTGTATGTGTGGTGGTGGAGGCCTGTATGTGTGGTGGTGGTGGTCTGTATGTGTGGTGGTGGAGGTCTGTATGTGTGGTGGTGGAGGCCTGTATGTGTGGTGGTGGAGGTCTGTATGTGTGGTGGTGGAGGTCTGTATGTGTGGTGGTGGAGGTCTGTATGTGTGGTGGTGGAGGTCTGTATGTGTGGTGGTGGAGGCCTGTATGTGTGGTGGTGGAGGCCTGTATGTGTGGTGGTGGAGGCCTGTATGTGTGGTGGTGGAGGCCTGTATGTGTGGTGGTGGAGGCCTGTATGTGTGGTGGTGGAGGCCTGGATGTGTGGTGATGGAGGCCTGTATGTGTGGTGGTGGAGGCCTGTATGTGTGGTGGTAGAGGTCTGTATGTGTGGTGGTGGAGGTCTGTATGTGTGGTGGTGGAGGTTTGTATGTATGGTGGTGGAGGTCTGTATGTGTTGTGGTGGAGGCCTGTATGTGTGGTGGTGGAGGCCTGTATGTGTGGTGGTGGAGGCCTGTATGTGTGGTGGTGGAGGTCTGTATGTGTGGTGGTGGAGGTCTGTATGTGTGGTGGTGGAGGCCTGTATGTGTGGTGGTGGAGGTCTGTATGTGTGGTGGTGGAGGTCTGTATGTGTGGTGGTGGAGGTCTGTATGTGTGGTGGTGGAGGTCTGAATGTGTGGTGGTGGAGGTCTGTATGTGTGGTGGTGGTGGTCTGTATGTGTGGTGGTGGTGGTCTGTATGTGTGGTGGTGGAGGTCTGTATGTGTGGTGGTGGAGGTCTGTATGTGTGGTGGTGGAGGCCTGTATGTGTGGTGGTGGAGGTCTGTATGTGTGGTGGTGGAGGTCTGTATGTGTGGTGGTGGAGGTCTGTATGTGTGGTGGTGGATGTCTGTATGTGTGGTGGTGGAGGTCTGTATGTGTGGTTGTGGAGGCCTGTATGTGTGGTGGTGGTGGTCTGTATGTGTGGTGGTTGAGGTCTGTATGTGTGGTGGTGGAGGTCTGTATGTGTGGTGGTGGAGGCCTGTATGTGTGGTGGTGGAGGTCTGTATGTGATGTGGTGGTCTGTATGTGTGGTGGTGGAGGCCTGTATGTGTGGTGGTGGAGGTCTGTATGTGTGGTGGTGGAGGTCTGTATGTGTGGTGGTGGAGGTCTGTATGTGTGGTGGTGGAGGTCTGTATGTGTGGTGGTGGAGGCCTGAATGTGTGGTGGTGGAGGTCTGTATGTGTGGTGGTGGAGGCCTGTATGTGTGGTGGTGGAGGTCTGTATGTGTGGTGGTGGTCTGTATGTGTGGTGGTGGAGGCCTGTATGTGTGGTGGTGGAGGTCTGTATGTGTGGTGGTGGAGGTCTGTATGTGTGGTTGTGGAGGCCTGTATGTGTGGTGGTGGTGGTCTGTATGTGTGGTGGTCTGTATGTGTGGTGGTGGAGGTCTGTATGTGTGGTGGTGGAGGTCTGTATGTGTGGTGGTGGAGGCCTGTATGTGTGGTGGTGGAGGTCTGTATGTGATGTGGTGGTCTGTATGTGTGGTGGTGGAGGCCTGTATGTGTGGTGGTGGAGGTCTGTATGTGTGGTGGTGGAGGTCTGTATGTGTGGTGGTGGAGGTCTGTATGTGTGGTGGTGGAGGTCTGTATGTGTGGTGGTGGAGGCCTGAATGTGTGGTGGTGGAGGTCTGTATGTGTGGTGGTGGAGGCCTGTATGTGTGGTGGTGGAGGTCTGTATGTGTGGTGGTGGTCTGTATGTGTGGTGGTGGAGGCCTGTATGTGTGGTGGTGGAGGTCTGTATGTGTGGTGGTGGAGGTCTTTATGTGTGGTGGTGGAGGTCTGTATGTGTGGTGGTGGAGGCCTGTATGTGTGGTGGTGGAGGCCTGTATGTGTGGTGGTGGAGGTCTGTATGTGTGGTGGTGGAGGTCTGTATGTGTGGTGGTTTAGGTCTGTATGTGTGGTGGTGGAAGCCTGTATTTGTGGTGGTGGAGGCCTGAATGTGTGTGGTGGTGGAGGCCTGTATGTGTGGTGGTGGAGGTCTGTATGTGTGGTGGTGGAGGTCTGTATGTGTGGTGGTGGAGGTCTGTATGTGTGGTGGTGGAAGCCTGTATGTGTGGTGGTGGAGGCCTGTATGTGTGGTGGAGGTCTGTATGTGTGGTGGTGGAGGTCTGTATGTGTGGTGGTGGAGGTCTGTATGTGTGGTGGTGGAGGCCTGTATGTGTGGTGGTGGAGGCCTGTATGTGTGGTGGTGGTCTGTATGTGTGGTGGTGGAGGTCTGTATGTGTGGTGGTGGAGGTCTGTATGTGTGGTGGTGGAGGCCTGTATGTGTGGTGGTGGTCTGTATGTGTGGTGGTGGAGGTCTGTATGTGTGGTGGTGGAGGCCTGTATGTGTGGTGGTGGAGGTCTGTATGTGTGGTGGTGGTGGTCTGTATGTGTGGTGGTGGAGGCCTGTATGTGTGGTGGTGGAGGCCTGTATGTGTGGTGGTGGAGGCCTGTATGTGTGGTGGTGGAGGCCTGTATGTGTGGTGGTGGAGGCCTGTATGTGTGGTGGTGGTCTGTATGTGTGCATAAGACCTTACACCCTTAACCATGGGTGTAAGGAAACAAGGAGCATGAGCACTTAGACATAGAAAAGTAGAAAATAAAAAAAAGTATTTATCTTGCCTAAAACGTTGTGCGTAATTGGTTCCACAAATCAACAACCCTGTTACCGAACCAGTATTTACCCAGGTTTTTCCTAAATCTAAACTAATCCAATTTATACCCATTGTTTAAATGGGTTTAAGAAATATCTTAAATAATAATAAGTGTCAGTAAATAAGAACTCCAGCATGGGATACGATGTTTTTATATACACCTTACCTGAGGGCCACTAATACTAGTGATCTCGACGAGGACAGGAAGCCGGTGGCTTGTCAAAGGTTCCCCCCCCCCCATTTTCCCTTATCTTTTCTAGCTGTATTTTAAAACGATTTTTAGCGTTTACGGTTTCAGCGGGTAGGCCGTTCCGCGGGTTTACAACCCCATGGGTGAAAAAGCATCTGCTGTTGTCAGTCCTACAATGTTGCTTGTTGAGCTGGAACCCGTTGTTCCTCGTTCATGTTACAGCTGATCTTTTTTGAAGAAAATGTCCGGATCAACATCCTCCAGATTGTTTAGTATGTTAATATATAATATATATGTAATAATATATAATGTATAATAGAGGTGGTTGTAATAGTGCTGGTGGTGATGGTGGAACACCTTCCACAGATGTTCGACGACGCAATCTTTGCCTTCTTCGCCGTGGAGATGATCAAGATGGTGGCGATGGGGTGGTCTGGGAAAGGGGCTTATATGGCTGACTCCTGGAACAGACTGGATCTTTTCATCGTGGTGGCCGGGTAAGTGTCCCCTGCACACATCTTCCCCTCCTCATTCATCACCTGCTCATCATTATTATCTCTCAATTATTAGTGACGATTATTATCTCTCAATTACTTTATCTCTTTACACATATTATATAATATGTTTAAAGTCATATTATGTAATATTGTTAAGTGTGTGCAGAGCGTTATAATATGTGGGAATGTGTGTGGAAAACATTTTGTAATGAACTTCACCATTCATAGTCCCTTACCCAGAGTAATATCTTGATCTAAATTTAACCCTTAACTCTTCACCTTCCAAGTGAATGTAAATTAAGCTTTTTAAATCTCTTCACAAAGAAGATTTTTTATTTGTGGGGTTAGCACTATCTGGTGACTTTACGACCAAAAGTGAACTGTATAATCAAACAAGATATTGCTGAATAATAATACAAGAAGTTTTATTGCTAACGCTTCTAGAAATAAATCTGTCCTATTTATTTCATGCAAGTGATATATTGTAACTCAAACTTTATTTGTCAGCATTAAACTATATCTGCCAAACTTTTGAGAACACCATCTACATCTGCCAATCTTTTGAGAACACCATCTACATCTGCCAATCTTTTGAGAACACCATCTACATCTGCCAATCTTTTGAGAACACCATCTACATCTGCCAAGGTACCAAACTGAGTGGATGTGCTCACATTTGGCTGTGCTACTGCAAGTCTGATTAATTGATCTAGACGATCCTGAATTATATTTTCATAATTGCTGTTTCAGCTCTGATATCCTGAAGTTTCCTTCGGGTTAAATCAGCATTAGCCATCTCTGTTAGATAAATCTCTGCATGGCAATTGATTTTATCAAATTTATCAACTGCAGCATTGACCCTGTTATTCAAGATGATTAAATCAAGAGATACCTGATTAGCTAACTCTTGACATCTGTCAAGCTGTTGAGTTAAGTAATTATGTAGACACTTTAGTGTCCTTGACACTAAACTTTTTTCTTTGACTTTTCCAAGATATTATATTTTTTGATTACAGGAATCATTGAAGGAATGATTGTCAGGAATATTTTATTCCTGTCTAATTAGGTAATGATTCCAAAGATCATCCTTCCTTTCCTCCCTGGAATCTGGATATAGCAGGAGCTGAAAGTCAAGTGTATTGTCACTTGTCAAGTGTAAAGTTGTGTCATTACAAGTTGTCACTTGACAAATGAATAAAGAATTGTCAAGTGTAAAAATTTGGTTTTCATCCGATTGCACCATATCGGTAAATTTTGTAATTAACTATTTAAAAATAGTAAATGGCACTATTTTTTGCAAAATTATTACAAGATATATTACCCTAGTAGGGGGTTGATAAAATCCTGTAGAAATGCCTAATGATTTGACCTGTAGGTCAAATCAGTAGGGTTTACTTCAGTTAATATAGGTAATATTGTAATGAAATATTCTTACTGTGTTAAAAACACTTTTAAAGATAGATATTTTCATCTTGAATATATATATATGATATATATATGTGAAATAAGATTGTACTGTGCTGTGGTTTGTACTGAGTACTGTGGTTTTTGACAGAACTGTTACTAGTATGTTATGAATGCTTACTAGGAAATGGATATGATTGGCCACAGTAAACAATTTGTTCACTTAGATATACAGATATTGGCTGTTAGCTAGGTTAAGCTAGATTATGTATTAATTATTCCAATGCAAATGAAGAAGTTTCTTATGTATACTGGAATAATATGGATGATCTAGTTTGAAAAGTATAAAATCACTAGAAGGTGTAGGGACGACGACATTTCGGTCCGTCCTGGACCATTCTCAAGTCGATTGTGACGAACTACTTCAGCCACATTATTGTGACTCATTCTTTTGACCATGTGGTGGTACAGTTGACTAAGGCGCTTCTGGGAACATCCCGTGTGTAGGTTCAAATCCTTATTACGGTCATTGTAGATTTGTTCATTATACTGATTAGTTAGTTTAGGATATGATTTCATTACAGGATAAAATCACAATATTTATTCTTGTAAATATTGTAAATAAAATATTCTTGTAAATAAATAGATATATATTTAAACCATGTCCTTTTTATTTTTCATTTATTTATATACTAGTGCAAGAAGGTGCATTGGGTTTGTAAGTATATAACATTGATGTTTTTAACATCACTAACACACAACATTTCGGACAGGTCCTTAATCTAACAAATAATTATAAGTTAATAATATGTACCAAATTTGAATAATAATAGGTACATTGTAGGAAAATTTTAAGAATATTAATAGGCAAATTGCAGTAAATTTGAAAGTTTATTAACAGGAACATTGTAGCCTAATTTTGAGATTAGGCTCTCACTATTTATACAATATTTCAAAATTCTCACACACCGAGCACAGTTGTATGCAGCTGAATGTGTTTGTTCATATTTCCAAGCTGAGTGTATCTATCCCCACAGTGTGGGCACATGTAAGGTTTGTCATCAAATCATATGAACCACCATGTGGTCCTTCAGATAGTCCGGTCTGCTGAATAGTTTATCACACACATGACACATGTGAGGTCTCGCACCATTATGTCCCATCATGTGATCATTCAAGTTGCCAAGTCGGCAGAATCTTTTCCCGCAGTGCTTGCACAGGAAGTGTTTATCACCACTGTGGGCCATCAGGTGCTGCTGCAAATAATCATTTCGAAGGAACTTTTTCCCACACTCTTCACACACGTGAGATTTAACGCCAGTATGGACGAGCATGTGCTTGTTTAAGCCACTGCGGTCGCTGAAGGTTTTCCCACACTGGTAACATGACGGCCTATCTGCCACCATTTGCTTCTTCAGTAGTGTAGATCTTTCCCCGGACTCTGGACACGCTTCTAACTTCTCACCAGTATGCCCCAGCCTGCCTTGTTCCACAGTGTTAAGTAGTGGAAATTCTTGGCCAGACTTGGGAAATACTTTTGACTTCTCACCAGGATACCGGTCACATAACGTAGGCTTCATACCACTACGTACCGCCCTCCGTTTCTTCGGTAGTGGAGATCCTTCCCCATACTTGGGACTCTCTTCTGACTTCTCACCACTTTGTACAGCCCTCCTTTTCCTCAGTACTGTAGATCCTTCCCCATACTTGGGACTCTCTTCTGACTTCTCACCACTATGGACAGCCCTTCGTCTCCTCAGTACTGTAGATCCTTCCCCATACTTGGGACTCACTTTTGACTTCTCACCACTATGTACAGCCCTTCGTCTCCTCAGTACTGTAGATCCTTCCCCATACTTGGGACTCACTTCTAACTTCTCACCAGAGTCTTCCACAGGCTTCAGTAGTGTAAATTCTTGCCCAGACTCCTTGGGACACACTGCTGACGTCTCACCAATGTACCTCAACATACTGGCGCCTTGTTCCTCAGTCTCCTCATGCAGAGGATAAGTCGTTACAGAGGATGAGTCTTCTAACTTCTCACCAGAGTCTTCCACAGGCTTCAGTAGTGTAAATTCTTGCCCAGACTCCTTGGGACACACTGCTGACGTCTCACCAATGTACCTCAACATACTGGCGCCTTGTTCCTCAGTCTCCTCATGCAGAGGATAAGTCGTGACAGAGGATGAGTCTTCTATCTTCTCACCAGTGTCTTCCACAGGCTTCAGTAGTGTAAATTCTTGCCCAGACTCCTTGGGACACACTGCTGACGTCTCACTAATGTACCGCAGCATTCTGGCGCCTTGTTCCTCAGTCTCCTCATGCAGAGGATAAGTCGTGACAGACACATCACTCTCTTTCGAAAGATTGTCAAGTTGAGTGAATATGTCAATAACGTCTTCGTAATCTTTATAAGAGGTACTCATAATTGTGTTCACAACAACGACTAAATATTTATCTATAATGTGGAGTGGTGTCTAGTGTTCGAACAGTAACTAGAACATGCAACTTTCTCCCAGAAGTAAATTATAAGGCCGAATAATCTTCAAGAGAACAGCGAATGGTGCAGATTGGTTAATGAATGATTTCCTTGATGTTCTGTTATATATATGTGTCGAGGCCCACGTACCCTCACCTCACCAATATGTAGAGAGGTGAGGTGGAAGTGCTTGATCCCAACACAGGCGGGTCATGGATGAAGGAGCTGTTTGATTACTTAACACAAGATATTAATACTAAAGAAACTACAGAAGGCTTATTGGCCCATAGGAGGCAGCTCCTATTTATAACCACTCAATCCCACTTATATACATGTCCAACTCACGTTTAAAACAATCGAGGGACCCCACCTCCACCACGTTACGCGGTAATTGGCTCCTAATTCTTCGCCGTTCCAGTGAATGCAATTTAAGCTTTGTTAATCTTTCTTCATATGGAAGATTTCTAGTTTGGGGAATTAACTTTGTCATCCTACGCTTTACACGTTCAAGTGAATTTATATCCATTCTATAGTACAGCGACCAAAACTGAACTGATTAACAAAGATTAACAAAGCTTAAATTGCATTCACTGGAAAGGCGAAGAGTTAGGGGGTGACATGATAGAGGTTTACAAGTGGATGAATGTACATAACAAAGGGGGATATTAATGGAGTATTAAAAGTATCAACACAAGACAGAACACGAAACAATGAGGTATAAATTGGATAAATTTAGATTTAGGAAAGACGCGTAAATGCAGGCGATGAGTCACAATAACGTGGCTGAAGTATGTTGACCAGACCACACACTAGAAGGTGAAGGGACGACGACGTTTCGGTCCGTCCTGGACCATTCTCAAGTCGATCGATTTGAGAATGGTCCAGGACGGACTGAAACGTCGTCGTCCTTTCTTCTAGTGTGTGGTCTGGTCAACTTAGGTAAATACTGGTTCGGTAACAGGGTTGTTGATATGTGGAATCAATTACCGCGTAACGGGGGAGGCGGGGTCTCTTGATTGTTTCAAACGTGGGTTGGACATGTTTATGAGTTTCCAAATAGATTGGAAAGTCTTGGGTATGGGGTGTTTAAAAAAAATTTAAAACAAAAGGATCAATGCATGAATGTTCGTAATAAGGCGAATAGGACACTGGGATTTATTTATCGAAGCGTTAGTAACAAGACACCTGGTGTGGTTCTTAAGCTATATCTTGCTCTGGTTAGGATTATGCAGTTCAGTTTTGGCCGCCGTATTATAGAATGGATATAAATTCACTTGAACGTGTCCAACGTAGGATGACAAAGTTAATTCCCCAAATTAGAAGTCTTTCATATGAAGAAAGATTAATAAAGCTTAAATTGCATTCACTGGAAAGACGAAGAGTTAGGGTATTGGCCCATACGAGGCAGCTGCTATTGGCCCATACGAGGCAGCTGCTATTGGCCCATACGAGGCAGCTGCTATTGGCCCATACGAGGCAGCTGCTATTGGCCCATACGAGGCAGCTGCTATTGGCCCATGCGAGGCAGCTGCTATTGGCCCATACGAGGCAGCTGCTATTGGCCCATACGAGGCAGCTGCTATTAGCCCATACGAGGCAGCTGCTATTGCCCTATACGAGGCAGCTGCTATTGGCCCATACGAGGCAGCTGCTATTGCCCGATACGAGGCAGCTGCTATTGGCCCATACGAGGCAGCTGCTATTGGCCCATACGAGGCAGCTGCTATTGGCCCATACGAGGCAGCTGCTATTGGCCCATACGAGGCAGCTGCTATTGGCCCATACGAGGCAGCTGCTATTGGCCCATACGAGGCAGCTGCTATTGGCCCATACGAGGCAGCTGCTATTGCCCTATACGAGGCAGCTGCTATTGCCCTATACGAGGCAGCTGCTATTGGCCCATACGAGGCAGCTGCTATTGGCAACTACGAGGCAGCTGCTATTGGCTCATACGAGGCAGCTGCTATTAGCCCATACGAGGCAGCTGCTATTGGCCCATACGAGGCAGCTGCTATTGGCCTATACGAGGCAGCTGCTATTGGCCCATACGAGGCAGCTGCTATTGGCCCATTCGAGGCAGCTGCTATTGGCCCATACGAGGCAGCTGCTATTGGCCCATACGAGGCAGCTGCTATTGGCTGTACTGGTTGATGGGAGGCTGTACTGGTTGATGGGAGGCTGTACTGGTTGATGGGAGACTGTACTGGTTGATGGGAGACTGTACTGGTTGATGGGAGGCTGTACGGGTTGATGGGAGGCTGTACTGGTTGATGGGAGGCTGTAAGAACATAAGAACAAAGGTAACTGCAGAAGGCCTATTGGCCCATACGAGGCAGCTCCTATTCTATAACCACCCAATCCCACTCATATACTTGTCCAACCCGTGCTTGAAACAATCGAGGGACCCCACCTCCACAATGTTACGCGGCAATTGGTTCCACAAATCAACAACCCTGTTACTGAACCAGTATTTACCCAAGTCTTTCCTAAATCTAAACTTATCCAATTTATATCCATTGTTTCGTGTTCTGTCCTGTGTTGATACTTTTAATACCCTATTAATATCCCCCCAGTTATGTCCATTCATCCACTTGTAAACCTCTATCATGTCACCCCTAACTCTTCGCCTTTCCAGTGAATGCAACTTAAGCTTTCTTAATCTTTCTTCATATGAAAGATTTCTAATTTGGGGAATTAACTTAGTCATCCTACGCTGGACACGTTCAAGTGAATTTATATCCATTCTATAATATGGCGACCAAAACTGAACTGCATAATCTAAATGGGGCCTAACTAGAGCAAGATATAGCTTGAGAACCACACCAGGTGTCTTGTTACTAACGCTGCGATTAATAAATCCAAGTGTCCGATTTGCCTTATTACGAACATTTATGCATTGATCCTTTTGTTTTAAATTCTTACTAATCATAACTCCCAGATCTCTTTCGCAATCCGACTTCGCAATCACAACACCATCTAGCTCGTATCTTGTAACTCTATCATCATTACCTAACCTCAGAACTTTACATTTATCAGCATTAAACTGCATCTGCCAATCCTTTGACCATTTCAAAACCCTATCTAGATCAACTTGAAGTGATAGTGAGTCCTCCTCCGAATTAATTTCCCTACCGATTTTCGTATCATCGGCAAATTTGCAAATGTTGCTACTCAAACCTGAATCTAAATCATTTATATATATTATAAACAACAGAGGTCCCAGGACAGAGCCTTGAGGCACTCCACTTACAACATTTTCCCACTCTGACTTGATTCCATTTATACTAACTCTCTGTTTCCTTTGGTATAGCCATGCCCTAATCCAGCTTAATATAGCGCCCCCAATACCATGAGACTCTATTTTTTTAATCAGTCTTTCATGTGGCACTGTATCAAAAGCTTTGCTAAAGTCAAGGTATACAACATCGCAATCCTTACCACTATCAACTGCCTCAACAATCATGGTTGATGGTTGATGGGAGTTGTGCTGGTTGGGCTGTACTGGTTGATGGGAGGCTGTACTGGTTGATGGGAGGCTGTACTGGTTGATGGGAGGCTGTACAGGTTGATGGGAGGCTGTACTGCTTGATGGGAGGCTGTACATAAGAACATAAGAACATAAGAACAAAGGTAACTGCAGAAGGCCTATTGGCCCATACGAGGCAGCTCCTATTCTATAACCACCCAATCCCACTCATATACTTGTCCAACCCGTGCTTGAAACAATCGAGGGACCCCACCTCCACAATGTTACGCGGCAATTGGTTCCACAAATCAACAACCCTGTTACTGAACCAGTATTTACCCAAGTCTTTCCGAAGTGTCACATGGACACTTCGTTCTGAGTAGCTTAATCTAAAACAACAACAACTGGAATACTTTTTAGGGGCTATTCGTGCCCGTGCCACCTCTTGGGTAGTTTAATCAATCATCGGAATACTTTGCTTCTACGCCCCGCTCCTGTGCCAAGTAAGTCCACTACGGGCTCACCATAGCCCGTGCTACTTGCAATTTTTTGTTATATTATCATAGCAATATGGAAGTTGTAGTGAAGGACCTGGTGACTCTAGTGGGAGCCCTGAGGACAGAGTTGGACTCTCTGCGGGAGGAGGTGCGTCAGCTTAAAAAACAACGAGAAGTAACGAAGGAGGAGACCAGCAGTAAAGGGACCTCGTCTTGGAGAGTTGCGAAAGACAGGGGCCTTAAGAAGACTTTGATAAAGCCGCCTTCAAACGCCATAGCAACTTCAAATTCATTTGACGTTTTGGAGGACGAGTGCTGTGGAGAGACTGTGGATCGCGCAAAAGGGAAAGCAACGAAGAGAAAGGAAGCGCAGGCCCCTCAGAAAGTAAAGGAAGTACCTAAGCAAACATTAGTTGTGGGAGATTCCCAGATAAGGTATTTGGATAGAACGTTTTGTGCTAGAGATAGGGGGAACAGGTTAAGGGTTTGCTATCCCGGAGCTGGCATTGGTGATATTATAAACAACATGAATGATATTATGGCTGGTAATGGGAACAATCCCATTATTTGCATTAGCGTGGGAGGAAATGATGTTGGTCGAGTCAGGAGTGAGGAACTGATTCAGAGGTATAAAACAGCCATAGAGTTAGTTAGGAGCAAGGGAGGAATCCCGATCATATGTGGCATTCTTCCAAGAAAGGGAGTGGGAAATGAATGGATATCGAGGGCACTTGGTGTCAATTGCCGGCTGGAAAGATATTGCAAATCAAATGCAATATCTTTCATAGACAACTGGGAACACTTCTATGGAAGAAATGAAATGTATGCTCGTGATGGGGTGCATCTATCGAGAGCTGGGGTTGTTGCTGTTGCGAACTCGCTAGAAGAAGTGGTTAGAGGTGTTTGTTTGGGTTTAAACTGTTAGTAGATAGAGGTATGGGAATTGATTTGGAGGAAGGAGGTAATAAAAGTATGTGTTTGTGGGAGAAAGGAATTGGCAAAACGATCAGGGAAAGAGAAGGTCCGCAAAATAACAATTCACTTAGGGTATATTACACTAACAGTAGAAGTCTAAGAAATAAAATTAACGAATTGAATGCTCTTGTCTGCACAGAAAAAATAGATATTATTGCACTTACCGAAACGTGGATGAATGTAGAAAATAGAGAACTATTAGCTGAATATCAAATATATGGATTTAAACTATTTCACACAGATAGATATATTAGACGAGGAGGTGGAGTAGCCATATATGTTAGGGACAATTTGAAATGTAGTCTCAAAGAGGGAATCAAAACAGAGCCACACACAGAAACTATTTGGATTGAATTAAACGAAAAAGCTAATAATATTATAATAGGAGTAATATATAGGCCACCAAATTTAGACAGAATGGAAGCAAAGCATCTATGGGATGAAATATCTAGAGCATCTAGATCTAACAGTATTTATGTCATGGGTGACTTTAATTTTAGCGGAATAAACTGGTTGAACAAAACAGGGAATAGTGAAGCAGAAGATTTTCTAGAATTAATTGACGATTGCTTTCTTACGCAACACATTAAGGAACCAACACGGGAAAATAATATTTTAGATTTAGTGTTAACTAACAGGGAAACGCAAATTAATGACATCGAAATAGGGAGTGAGCTAGGGAGCAGTGATCACAAAGAAATCAGATTTAGCATAGAATGGAATAGACCAGTAGGAGAAAATTCTGTTAAAGTGCCAGATTTTCGAAAAGCTGATTTTAATACCCTAAGAAATTTTTTGGGTCAAATTGATTGGAAAGGCTTGGGTATGGGGTGTGGGCCGGTCTTGGAGCGAGACATGAACCCAGCGATAGGTGACTTAAATGGGGATTTCGATGTGGATTCAATATATAACTTATTTAAGAATATTCTAAACAAAGCACAAGAACGTCGTATACCATACAAATTGAATAGATCGTATACTAATGACCCAAAGTGGATAACAAAGAATTTGAAGAACCTTATAGGTAAAAAGAGAGCTTGGTACAAAAGGATTAAAAATGGGGAGGTCACTTTAGAACAGGAATTCGTACAACTGGTTAGAAATGTTAAAAAAGAGATAAGGAAAGCAAAAAGGAACTATGAAGTTCGCATAGCAGGGCAAGCAAAGACAAATCCTAAAGGGTTTTTTCAGTTATATCGTACTAAGACTAGGGAAAGGATAGGTCCATTAAAAACTGAGACAGGTCAAATAACAGATAGTGATGAAGAGATGAGTAGTATTTTTAATAAATATTTTGTATCTGTATTTACTAAAGAGGAACTTAACAATATGCCTTCAGCCGAACAAGTCTATGTGGGTGGGGACGAGGACAGGTTGACGAGTTTAGCAGTTACCAGGGAGGATGTTCTTAAACAAATAGTAAAACTCAAACCAAACAAATCCCCAGGGCCGGATGAAGTGTTTGCTAGGGTGCTTAAAGAATGCAAAGAGGAGCTTTGTGACCCACTGTCAACCATATTTAATAAATCAATAGAGTCAGGCAGAGTGCCAGAGTTTTGGAAAGTTGCTAATGTGATACCAGTTTTTAAGAAAGGAGATAGATCACTTGCGTCTAACTATCGACCAATTAGCCTAACGTCTATTGTGGGAAAGTTACTCGAATCTATAATAGCAAATAAAATTCGTCTTCATCTTGAAAAACATAAATTAATAATTGAGTCGCAACATGGTTTTATAAATGGCCGTTCATGTTTAACAAATTTGTTATCTTTTTATTCTAGCATTGTTGAGGCAGTTGATAGTGGTAAGGATTGCGATGTTGTATACCTTGACTTTAGCAAAGCTTTTGATACAGTGCCACATGAAAGACTGATTAAAAAAATAGAGTCTCATGGTATTGGGGGTGCTATATTAAGCTGGATTAGGGCATGGCTATACCAAAGGAAACAGAGAGTTAGTATAAATGGAATCAAGTCAGAGTGGGAAAATGTTGTAAGTGGAGTGCCTCAAGGCTCTGTCCTGGGACCTCTGTTGTTTATAATATATATAAATGATTTAGATTCAGGTTTGAGTAGCAACATTTGCAAATTTGCCGATGATACGAAAATCGGTAGGGAAATTAATTCGGAGGAGGACTCACTATCACTTCAAGTTGATCTAGATAGGGTTTTGAAATGGTCAAAGGATTGGCAGATGCAGTTTAATGCTGATAAATGTAAAGTTCTGAGGTTAGGTAATGATGATAGAGTTACAAGATACGAGCTAGATGGTGTTGTGATTGCGAAGTCGGATTGCGAAAGGGATCTGGGAGTTATGATTAGTAAGAATTTAAAACAAAAGGATCAATGCATAAATGTTCGTAATAAGGCAAATCGGACACTTGGATTTATTAATCGCAGCGTTAGTAACAAGACACCTGGTGTGGTTCTCAAGCTATATCTTGCTCTAGTTAGGCCCCATTTAGATTATGCAGTTCAGTTTTGGTCGCCATATTATAGAATGGATATAAATTCACTTGAACGTGTCCAGCGTAGGATGACTAAGTTAATTCCCCAAATTAGAAATCTTTCATATGAAGAAAGATTAACAAAGCTTAAGTTGCATTCACTGGAAAGGCGAAGAGTTAGGGGTGACATGATAGAGGTTTACAAGTGGATGAATGGACATAACCGGGGGGATATTAATAGGGTATTAAAAGTATCAACACAGGACCGAACACGAAACAATGGATATAAATTGGATAAGTTTAGATTTAGGAAAGACTTGGGTAAATACTGGTTCAGTAACAGGGTTGTTGATTTGTGGAACCAATTGCCGCGTAACATTGTGGAGGTGGGGTCCCTCGATTGTTTCAAGCACGGGTTGGACAAGTATATGAGTGGGATTGGGTGGTTATAGAATAGGAGCTGCCTCGTATGGGCCAATAGGCCTTCTGCAGTTACCTTTGTTCTTATGTTCTTATGTTCTTAAATCTAAACTTATCCAATTTATATCCATTGTTTCGTGTTCTGTCCTGTGTTGATACTTTTAATACCCTATTAATATCCCCCCGGTTATGTCCATTCATCCACTTGTAAACCTCTATCATGTCACCCCTAACTCTTCGCCTTTCCAGTGAATGCAACTTAAGCTTTGTTAATCTTTCTTCATATGAAAGATTTCTAATTTGGGGAATTAACTTAGTCATCCTACGCTGGACACGTTCAAGTGAATTTATATCCATTCTATAATATGGCGACCAAAACTGAACTGCATAATCTAAATGGGGCCTAACTAGAGCAAGATATAGCTTGAGAACCACACCAGGTGTCTTGTTACTAACGCTGCGATTAATAAATCCAAGTGTCCGATTTGCCTTATTACGAACATTTATGCATTGATCCTTTTGTTTTAAATTCTTACTAATCATAACTCCCAGATCCCTTTCGCAATCCGACTTCGCAATCACAACACCATCTAGCTCGTATCTTGTAACTCTATCATCATTACCTAACCTCAGAACTTTACATTTATCAGCATTAAACTGCATCTGCCAATCCTTTGACCATTTCAAAACCCTATCTAGATCAACTTGAAGTGATAGTGAGTCCTCCTCCGAATTAATTTCCCTACCGATTTTCGTATCATCGGCAAATTTGCAAATGTTGCTACTCAAACCTGAATCTAAATCATTTATATATATTATAAACAACAGAGGTCCCAGGACAGAGCCTTGAGGCACTCCACTTACAACATTTTCCCACTCTGACTTGAATCCATTTATACTAACTCTCTGTTTCCTTTGGTATAGCCATGCCCTAATCCAGCTTAATATAGCACCCCCAATACCATGAGACTCTATTTTTTTAATCAGTCTTTCATGTGGCACTGTATCAAAAGCTTTGCTAAAGTCAAGGTATACAACATCGCAATCCTTACCACTATCAACTGCCTCAACAATGCTAGAATAAAAAGATAACAAATTTGTTAAACATGAACGGCCATTTATAAAACCATGTTGCGACTCAATTATTAATTTATGTTTTTCAAGATGAAGACGAATTTTATTTGCTATTATAGATTCGAGTAACTTTCCCACAATAGACGTTAGGCTAATTGGTCGATAGTTAGACGCAAGTGATCTATCTCCTTTCTTAAAAACTGGTATCACATTAGCAACTTTCCAAAACTCTGGCACTCTGCCTGACTCTATTGATTTATTAAATATGGTTGACAGTGGGTCACAAAGCTCCTCTTTGCATTCTTTAAGCACCCTAGCAAACACTTCATCCGGCCATGGGGATTTGTTTGGTTTGAGTTTTACTATTTGTTTAAGAACATCCTCCCTGGTAACTGCTAAACTCGTCAACCTGTCCTCGTCCCCACCCACATAGACTTGTTCGGCTGAAGGCATATTGTTAAGTTCCTCTTTAGTAAATACAGATACAAAATATTTATTAAAAATACTACTCATCTCTTCATCACTATCTGTTATTTGACCTGTCTCAGTTTTTAATGGACCTATCCTTTCCCTAGTCTTAGTACGATATAACTGAAAAAACCCTTTAGGATTTGTCTTTGCTTGCCCTGCTATGCGAACTTCATAGTTCCTTTTTGCTTTCCTTATCTCTTTTTTAACATTTCTAACCAGTTGTACGAATTCCTGTTCTAAAGTGACCTCCCCATTTTTAATCCTTTTGTACCAAGCTCTCTTTTTACCTATAAGGTTCTTCAAATTCTTTGTTATCCACTTTGGGTCATTAGTATACGATCTATTCAATTTGTATGGTATACTACGTTCCTGTGCTTTGTTTAGAATATTCTTAAATAAGTTATATATTGAATCCACATCGAAATCCCCATTTAAGTCACCTAATCGCTGGGTTCATGTCTCGCTCCAAGACCGGCCCACACCCCATACCCAAGCCTTTCCAATCAATTTGACCCAAAAAATTTCTTAGGCTATTAAAATCAGCTTTTCGAAAATCTGGCACTTTAACAGAATTTTCTCCTACTGGTCTATTCCATTCTATGCTAAATCTGATTTCTTTGTGATCACTGCTCCCTAGCTCACTCCCTATTTCGATGTCATTAATTTGCGTTTCCCTGTTAGTTAACACTAAATCTAAAATATTATTTTCCCGTGTTGGTTCCTTAATGTGTTGCGTAAGAAAGCAATCGTCAATTAATTCTAGAAAATCTTCTGCTTCACTATTCCCTGTTTTGTTCAACCAGTTTATTCCGCTAAAATTAAAGTCACCCATGACATAAATACTGTTAGATATAGATGCTCTAGATATTTCATCCCATAGATGCTTTGCTTCCATTCTGTCTAAATTTGGTGGCCTATATATTACTCCTATTATAATATTATTAGCTTTTTCGTTTAATTCAATCCAAATAGTTTCTGTGTGTGGCTCTGTTTTGATTCCCTCTTTGAGACTACATTTCAAATTGTCCCTAACATATATGGCTACTCCACCTCCTCGTCTAATATATCTATCTGTGTGAAATAGTTTAAATCCATATATTTGATATTCAGCTAATAGTTCTCTATTTTCTACATTCATCCACGTTTCGGTAAGTGCAATAATATCTATTTTTTCTGTGCAGACAAGAGCATTTAATTCGTTAATTTTATTTCTTAGACTTCTACTGTTAGTGTAATATACCCTAAGTGAATTGTTATTTTGCGGACCTTCTCTTTCCCTGATCGTTTTGCCAATTCCTTTCTCCCACAAACACATACTTTTATTACCTCCTTCCTCCAAATCAATTCCCATACCTCTATCTACTAACAGTTTAAACCCAAACAAACACCTCTAACCACTTCTTCTAGCGAGTTCGCAACAGCAACAACCCCAGCTCTCGATAGATGCACCCCATCACGAGCATACATTTCATTTCTTCCATAGAAGTGTTCCCAGTTGTCTATGAAAGATATTGCATTTGATTTGCAATATCTTTCCAGCCGGCAATTGACACCAAGTGCCCTCGATATCCATTCATTTCCCACTCCCTTTCTTGGAAGAATGCCACATATGATCGGGATTCCTCCCTTGCTCCTAACTAACTCTATGGCTGTTTTATACCTCTGAATCAGTTCCTCACTCCTGACTCGACCAACATCATTTCCTCCCACGCTAATGCAAATAATGGGATTGTTCCCATTACCAGCCATAATATCATTCATGTTGTTTATAATATCACCAATGCCAGCTCCGGGATAGCAAACCCTTAACCTGTTCCCCCTATCTCTAGCACAAAACGTTCTATCCAAATACCTTATCTGGGAATCTCCCACAACTAATGTTTGCTTAGGTACTTCCTTTACTTTCTGAGGGGCCTGCGCTTCCTTTCTCTTCGTTGCTTTCCCTTTTGCGCGATCCACAGTCTCTCCACAGCACTCGTCCTCCAAAACGTCAAATGAATTTGAAGTTGCTATGGCGTTTGAAGGCGGCTTTATCAAAGTCTTCTTAAGGCCCCTGTCTTTCGCAACTCTCCAAGACGAGGTCCCTTTACTGCTGGTCTCCTCCTTCGTTACTTCTCGTTGTTTTTTTAGCTGACGCACCTCCTCCCGCAGAGCGTCCAACTCTGTCCTCAGGGCTCCCACTAGAGTCACCAGGTCCTTAACTACAACTTCCAGTCACCAGGTCCTTAACTACAACTTCCATTACAGGTTGATGGGAGGCTGTACTGGGTGATGGAAGGCTGTACTGGTTGATGGGAGGCTGTACTGGTTGATGGGAGGCTGTACTGGTTGATGGGAGGCTGTACTGGTTGATGGGAGGCTGTACAGGTTGATGGGAGGCTGTACAGGTTTATGGGAGGCTGTACTGGGTGACGGGAGGCTGTACTGGTTGATGGGAGGCTGTACTGGTTGATGAGAGGCTGTACTGGTTGATGGGAGGCTGTACAGGTTGATGGGAGGCTGTACTGGTTGATGGGAGGCTGTACTGGTTGATGGGAGGCTGTACTGGTTGATGGGAGGCTGTACTGGTTGATGGGAGGCTGTACTGGTTGATGGGAGGCTGTACAGGTTGATGGGAGGCTGTATAGGTTGATGGGAGGCTGTACAGGTTGATGGGAGGCTGTACTGGTTGGGTGGCGGGCTGTACTGGTTGGGTGGCGGGCTGTACTGGTTGGGTGGCGGGCTGTACTGGTTGATGGGAGGCTGTACTGGTTGATGGGAGGCTGTACTGGTTGATGGGAGGCTGTACTGGTTGATGTGAGGCTGTACAGGTTGATGGGAGGCTGTACTGGTTGATGGGAGGCTGTACTGGTTGATGTGAGGCTGTACAGATTGATGGGAGGCTGTACTGGTTGATGGGAGGCTGTACTGGTTGGGTGGCGGGCTGTACAGGTTGATGGGAGGCTGTACAGATTGATGGGAGGCTCTACTGGTTGCTTGGAGGCTGTACTGGTTGGGTGGCGGGCTGTACTGGTTGATGGGAGGCTGTACTGGTTGATGTGAGGCTGTACATGTTGATGGGAGGCTGTACAGATTGATGGGAGGCTGTACAGGTTGATGGGAGGCTGTACTGGTTGGGTGGCGGGCTGTACAGGTTGATGGGAGGCTGTACTGGTTGATGGGAGGCTGTACAGGTTGATGCGAGGCTGTACAGGTTGATGGGAGGCTGTACAGGTTGATGGGAGGCTGTACAGATTGATGGGAGGCTGTACTGGTTGATGGGAGGCTGTACTGGTTGATGGGAGGCTGTACTGGTTGATGATAACGAGAACAGTATCTCCAACCTTTATGAATTGTTCCTTTGCACGTTGATCATGAGCAATTTTCATTTTGCCCTTGGCTAGTGCATCCTTCTGAGCGAGACGTTTATCCGTTACCTCGGCTGGCATGACGGGTAGTGCGATTCTCATAGGACGTCCAAATAAAAGTTCACCAGGCGACTTCCCCAGTGTTCCATGTGGTGTTGCACGGTAGTTCCTGAGAAAAGCATACATAACTTGTTTCCAGGATCGTCCTTCGGCATGAGCACAGCGTACCGCTTTCATGAGAGGTTGCATGAATCTCTCAACTTCTCCATTTGCTTGAGGATGTAGTGGCATCACACGGCGGTGTTTGAATCCGATATGCTCAGCAAAATTGACGAAGTCTTGTCCATTGAATGGCGGTACATTGTCCGTCTTGACAACTTCAGGAATGCCAAAATTTGAAAAGATCTTGTCGAGTTTCGGGATGACAGCCTTTGCAGATGTTGAAGTGATGATTTCTACTTCTGGAAAACGTGAGTGATCATCAATGACTACCATCAAGTACTCTCCAGTTGGTAGCGGTCCGCAGAAGTCCATCGATACTTCCGTCCATGGTGCAGCAGGTAGTGGTGAAGGTTGTAGAGGTGTTGATCTTGAAGTATCCACTGCAGCTTGGCAAGGGACACAGGCATCATGCATGTCCTTTGCTTGACGATCAATGCCAGGAAACCACACCTTTTCTCGTAGCAGCTGTTTGGTCCTAACAAGACCTTGGTGTCCTTGATGTGCAAGCTTCAGAGCACGTTGCTGGAGAACAGCTGGAATGACAATACGAGTACCTCGCAGCACAGTGTCGCGTTGTTGCGTAACACTTAATTCTGTCTGGATGCGTTTAAGTCCTTTGAACGCATCTTGGTCAACTCCTGAGGGTGGGATGCGTGGAAACTTTTTCTTAGTCAATGCATCCACTGTTGCTTGCAGAGTTGGGTCCTCTAGGGTTGCAGTACGGATTTCATCAAGAGTAAGAGCCTTAGGGACTGCATCACAGGTTACAGAGTGTACATATTCCTCGGCAACTTGCTGATGCTTGGTGATGGTGAAACTGTTGGCAGGATGTCGACTGATGTTATCAGCGGGATTGCCTGCACCTGGCTTGTATTTCACTGTAAAGTTGTATGGTTGCAGACGAAGAGCCCATCTCTCAATGCGAGCTGGTGGTTTGGACTTTGGATTATTGAAGATGGTCTCCAACGGTTTGTGGTCAGTGACTATCGTGGTGAAGGGTGCACCAAGCAGATACACATTGAAGTGTTCACAGCCCCATACAAGAGCAAGAGCTTCCTTCTCTGTCTGACTGTATCGTTGCTCAACATCTGTGAGAGAACGGCTGGCGTAGGCAATTACTACTTTGGAATCTGGTTGACCAGGTTTGTGTTGGGCTAAAACAGCACCTAAACCAACAGGACTAGCATCCACCGTTAACTCAGTGTCCATTGATGGATCAAAGTATGCAGCAGTCGCATTCTCTACTAGTGCATCTTTCACAGCATCAAATGCATTTTGCTCGATATCGCTCCAGTACCATGATGCATTTTGCTTCAGCTCACGTAGAGGCTTCGTAATGGTAGCAAAATCGGGAATGAAGCGAGAACAGTAGTTTGCCATTCCAAGAAAACTATGTACTTCAGTGGACGTTGAAGGAGGTGCAGCATTCTTGATATCTGCAACTTTCTTAGAATCCGGAGACAGACCTTTGTCACTAAGTACATGTCCAAAGAATTCAATTTTATGTTGATTGAGCTTACACTTTGCTCGGCTTAACGGCAGATTCTTTTCTCGTAAGCGTTGCAATGTTGCACGAAGAGCTTTGTCGTGTTCAGCTTGGGTACGGCCATAAACAATGATGTCATCAGACATGTTGTCAGCATTAGGTATGTCTTGCAATACCTGGCTGATGATGTGCTGGAATACCTCAGCAGCACTGTTGATACCAAAACTCAGGCGCTTTTACCTATACAGACCTCGATGTGTCGTAAACGTTGTGATGAATCGACTCTCATCATCAAGTTCAAGCTGATGATAGCCCTTGTTTAAATCTAACTTGCTGAATACAGTTGCACCATTCAAGCGGTAGATCATATCATCTACAGTGGGTGTAGGATGGCGTTCACGCATTATTGCCTTGTTGTATGTGTGGTGGTGGGTCTGTATGTGTGGTGGTGGTGGTCTGTATGTGTGGTGGTGGAGGTCTGTATGTGTGGTGGTGGGTCTGTATGTGTGGTAGTGGAGGTCTGTATGTGTGGTGGTGGTGGTCTGTATGTGTGGTGGTGGTGGTCTGTATGTGTGGTGGTGGGTCTGTATGTGTGGTAGTGGAGGTCTGTATGTGTGGTGGTAGAGGTCTGTATGTGTGGTGGTGGTGGTCTGTATGTGTGGTGGTGGTGGTCTGTATGTGTGGTGGAGGCCTGTATGTGTGGTAGTGGAGGTCTGTATGTGTGGTGGTAGAGGTCTGTATGTGTGGTGGTGGTGGGTCTGTATGTGTGGTGGTGGTGGGTCTGTATGTGTGGTGGTGGTGGGTCTGTATGTGTGGCAGTGGAGGTCTGTATGTGTGGTGGTGGTGGGTCTGTATGTGTGGTAGTGGTGGGTCTGTATGTGTGGTAGTAATGGGTCTGTATGTGTGGTGGTGGAGGTCTGTATATGTGGTAGTGGAGGTCTGTATGTGTGGTGGTGGAGGTCTGTATGTGTGGTGGTGGATGTCTGTATGTGTGGTGGTGGTGGGTCTGTATGTGTTGTGGTGGAGAGTCTGTATGTGTGGAGGTGGAGGTCTATATGTGTGGTAGTGGAGGTCTGTATGTGTGGTGGTGGAGGTCTGTATGTGTGGTGGTGGAGGCCTGTATGTGAGGTGGTGGAGGCCTGTATGTGAGGTGGTGGAGGTCTGTATGTGAGGTGGTGGAGGTCTGTATGTGTGGTGGTGGAGGTCTGTATGTGTGGTGGTGGAGGTCTGTATGTGTGGTGGTGGGTCTGTATGTGTGGTGGTAGAGGTCTGTATGTGTGGTGGTGGATGTCTGTATGTGTGGTGGTGGTGGGTCTGTATGTGTGGTGGTGGAGGTCTGTATGTGTGGTGGTGGAGGTCTGTATGTGTGGTGGTGGAGGTCTGTATGTGTGGTAGTGGGGGTCTGTATGTGTGGTGGTGGAGGTCTGTATGTGTGGTGGTGGAGGCCTGTATGTGTGGTGGTGGTGGGTCTGTATGTGTGGTGGTGCAGGCCTGTATGTGTGGTGGTGGGTCTGTATGTGTGGTGGTGGTGGGTCTGTATGTGTGGTGGTGTAGGTCTGTATGTGTGGTGGTGGAGGTCTGTATGTGTGGTGGTGGAGGTCTGTATGTGTGGTGGTGGAGGTCTGTATGTGTGGTGGTGGAGGTCTGTATGTGTGGTGGTGGAGGCCTGTATGTGTGGTGGTGGAGGCCTGTATGTGTCGTGGTGGTGGTGGGTCTGTATGTGTGGTGGTGGAGGTCTGTATGTGTGGTGGTGGAGGTCTGTATGTGTGGTAGTGGTGGGCTGTATGTTTGGTGGTGGGTCTGTATGTGTGGTAGTGGAGGTCTGTATGTGTGGTGGTGGAAGCCTGTATGTGTGGTAGTGGAGGTCTCTATGTGTGGTGGTGGTGGCCTGTATGTGTGGTGGTGGTGGGTCTGTATGTGTGGTGGTGGAGGGCCTGTATGTGTGGTGGTGGAGGCCTGTATGTGTGGTGGTGGTGGGTCTGTATGTGTGGTGGTGGAGGTCTGTATGTGTGGTGGTGGAAGCCTGTATGTGTGGTAGTGGAGGTCTGTATGTGTGGTGGTGGAGGCCTGTATGTGTGGTGGTGGAGGCCTGTATGTGTGGTGGTGGTGGGTCTGTATGTGTGGTGGTGGAGGGCCTGTATGTGTGGTAGTGGAGGTCTGTATGTGTGGTGGTGGTGGGTCTGTATGTGTGGTGGTGGTGGGCCTGTATGTGTGGTGGTGGAGGCCTGTATGTGTGGTAGTGGGTCTGTATGTGTGGTGGTGGGTCTGTATGTGTTGTGGTGGAGGTCTGTATGTGTGGTGGTGGAGGTCTGTATGTGTGGTGGTGGAGGTCTGTATGTGTGGTAGTGGGGGTCTGTATGTGTGGTGGTGGAGGTCTGTATGTGTGGTGGTGGAGGCCTGTATGTGTGGTGGTGGTGGGTCTGTATGTGTGGTGGTGGAGGTCTGTATGTGTGGTAGTGGGGGTCTGTATGTGTGGTGGTGGAGGTCTGTATGTGTGGTGGTGGAGGCCTGTATGTGTGGTGGTGGTGGGTCTGTATGTGTGGTGGTGCAGGCCTGTATGTGTGGTGGTGGGTCTGTATGTGTGGTGGTGGTGGGTCTGTATGTGTGGTGGTGTAGGTCTGTATGTGTGGTGGTGGAGGTCTGTATGTGTGGTGGTGGAGGTCTGTATGTGTGGTGGTGGAGGTCTGTATGTGTGGTGGTGGAGGTCTGTATGTGTGGTGGTGGAGGCCTGTATGTGTGGTGGTGGAGGCCTGTATGTGTCGTGGTGGTGGTGGGTCTGTATGTGTGGTGGTGGAGGTCTGTATGTGTGGTGGTGGAGGTCTGTATGTGTGGTAGTGGTGGGCTGTATGTTTGGTGGTGGGTCTGTATGTGTGGTAGTGGAGGTCTGTATGTGTGGTGGTGGAAGCCTGTATGTGTGGTAGTGGAGGTCTCTATGTGTGGTGGTGGTGGCCTGTATGTGTGGTGGTGGTGGGTCTGTATGTGTGGTGGTGGAGGGCCTGTATGTGTGGTGGTGGAGGCCTGTATGTGTGGTGGTGGTGGGTCTGTATGTGTGGTGGTGGAGGTCTGTATGTGTGGTGGTGGAAGCCTGTATGTGTGGTAGTGGAGGTCTGTATGTGTGGTGGTGGAGGCCTGTATGTGTGGTGGTGGAGGCCTGTATGTGTGGTGGTGGTGGGTCTGTATGTGTGGTGGTGGAGGGCCTGTATGTGTGGTAGTGGAGGTCTGTATGTGTGGTGGTGGTGGGTCTGTATGTGTGGTGGTGGTGGGCCTGTATGTGTGGTGGTGGAGGCCTGTATGTGTGGTAGTGGGTCTGTATGTGTGGTGGTGGGTCTGTATGTGTGGTGGTGGGCCTGTATGTGTGGTGGTGGGTCTGTATGTGTGGTGGTGGTGGTCTGTATGTGTGGTGGTGGTGGGTCTGTATGTGTGGTGGTGGTGGTCTGTATGTGTGGTGGTGGTGGGCCTGTATGTTTGGTTGTGGTCTGTATGTGTGGTGGTGTAATTACCTAAGTGTAATTACCTAAGTGTAGTTACAGGATGAGAGCTACGCTCGTGGTGTCCCGTCTTCCCAGCACTCTTTGTCATATAACGCTTTGAAACTACTGACGGTCTTGGCCTCCACCACCTTCTCACTTAACTTGTTCCAACCGTCTACCACTCTATTTGCGAAGATGAATTTTCTTATATTTCTTCGGCATCTGTGTTTAGCTAGTTTAAATCTATGACCTCTTGTTCTTGAAATTCCAGGTCTCAGGAAGTCTTCCCTGTCGATTTTATCAATTCCTGTTACTATTTTGTTTGTAGTGATCATATCACCTCTTTTTCTTCTGTCTTCTAGTTTTGGCATATTTAATGCTTCTAACCTCTCCTCGTAGCTCTTGCCCTTCAGTTCTGGGAGCCACTTAGTAGCATGTCTTTGCACCTTTTCCAGTTTGTTGATGTGCTTCTTAAGATATGGGCACCACACAACAGCTGCATATTCTAGCTTTGGCCTAACAAAAGTCATGAACAATTTCTTTAGTATATCGCCATCCATGTATTTAAATGCAATTCTGAAGTTAGAAAGCATAGCATAGGCTCCTTGCACAATATTCTTTATGTGGTCCTCAGGTGATAGTTTTCTATCTAGAACCACTCCTAGATCTCTTTCTTTATCAGAATTCTTTAAAGATTTCTCACATAATATATAGGTTGTGTGGGGTCTATGTTCTCCTATTCCACATTCCATAACATGACATTTATTAACATTAAATTCCATTTGCCAAGTGGTGCTCCATATACTTATTTTGTCCAGGTCTTCTTGAAGGGCATGACAGTCATCTAAATTTCTTATCCTTCCTATTATCTTAGCATCATCAGCAAACATGTTCATATAATTCTGTATACCAACTGGTAGATCATTTATGTACACAATAAACATCACTGGTGCAAGAACTGAACCCTGTGGTACTCCACTTGTGACATTTCTCCATTCTGATACATTGCCTCTGATTACTGCCCTCATTTTTCTATCAGTCAGAAAATTTTTCATCCATGATAGAAGCTTACCTGTCACCCCTCCAATATTTTCCAGTTTCCAGAACAACCTCTTATGTGGAACTCTGTCGAAAGCCTTTTTTAGGTCCAGATAGATGCAGTCAACCCAACCATCTCTTTCCTGTAATATCTCCGTGGCTCGATCATAGAAACTTAGTAAATTCGATACACAGGATCTTCCAGATCGAAAACCATACTGTCTGTCTGATATTATATCATTTCTCTCTAGGTGTTCTACCCATTTAGTTTTGATTAGTTTTTCCAATACTTTCACTATTACACTTGTCAATGATACAGGTCTATAATTGAGGGGGTCTTCCCTGCTGCCACTTTTGTAGATTGGAACTATGTTAGCCTGTTTCCACCCGTCTGCTACGATTCCTGTACACAGGGATGCCTGAAAGATCAGGTGAAGTGGAATGCTTAGCTCAGATGCACATTCTCTCAGAACCCATGGTGAAACGCCATCTGGGCCAGCTGCTTTGTTCTTACCGAGCTCTTTGAGCATTTTTTCCACTTCGTCTCTAGACACCTCTATGTGTTCTATGTTGTTCTCTGGAATTCTTATTGTATCTGGTTCCCTAAAGATTTCATTTTGTACAAACACACTTTGGAACTTTTCGTTTAGTGTTTCACACATTTCCTTTTCATCTTCCGTGAATCTATTTCCCATTTTCAACCTCTGAATATTATCCTTTACCTGCAATTTGTTGTTTATGAATTTATAGAATAGACCTGGTTCTGTATTACATTTGTCCGCAATCCCTTTTTCAAAATTTCTTTCTGCCTCTCTCCTCACTGCCGTGTAGTTGTTTCTCGCATCTTTGTATCGCTGGTATGTTTGGGGGTTCGGCCTCTTCCTGTATTGATTCCATTTTTGTGTCTTTTGGTCTCTGGCCCTCTCGCAATTTCTATTGAACCAATCCTGTTTTCTAGTTCTGCATCTCTGTTTTGGTATAAATTTTTTTGTGCCTTTATCATATATTTCACAAAACTTGCCATACATCTCATTCACTTCCTTGCCTAGCATCAAGTCTGTCCAATTATACTCACTAAAAAAATTTCTAAGGTCACCATAATGTCCTCTCCTGAAGTCTGGTTTTTCAACTGCTTCAACCTCCTTATTTTCTTCCAGCTTATAACGCATTGCATACTTTATTCCCCAAAAGACATGGTCACTTTTACCCAAGGGAGGAAGGTACTGAATGTCAAATATCTCTTCCTCCTTCCTGGTAAATATCAAATCTAGCATGGAGGGAACGTCCCCTACCCTCATCCTCGTAGCTTGTTTAACATGTTGATACAAGAATGTTTCCAGGATGAGGTCTACAAATTTACAGGTCCAAAAATCTTCTGTTTTAGCTTCATATGCTTCCCAGTCTATGGATTTCAAGTTGAAGTCACCGACTATCAACAGTCGTGATCTATCGTTATCCGCTCTCGCTATAATCTCTCTCATTATTGTTATAAGACCTTCACGTTTACTATCTAGCTCCTCCTTTGACCATGTGCTGCTTGGCGGTGGACTATATGCATTTATCATCATTAGTTTATCATCCTCATAGCAGATCTCTAGTGCTATTATGTCAACTTCTTGTGGATTGGCAGTCATTATTTCCTTCACCTTTAGGTGTTCTTTTACCAGCACAGCAACGCCACCGCCTTTCCTAATTTTTCTGTCCCGTCTCCAAATTGAGTAGCCCCTTGGGAATATGACCTCATTTAAAATTACATCTTCAAGTTTTGTCTCCGTGAGTGCAACAATGTCTGGTGTCTGCAGCTGTATTACATCACTTAACTCCAGTATCTTCGATCTCGCTCCATCTATGTTGGTGTATGCAATCTTCAGGAACTTGTTCCCCCTTTCCTTATTCTTCACTCCCCCTCTCTCTATTGATTTTGTTGGTTTGCCTTTATGTACCACTTTACTGGTTTGCCTACCCCTATCACTTTGTAGAAAAAAGAATTTATTTCTTCTTCATTCCTGCTCTCATTTAAATGTTTTGCCTCGGCGAGGTTCAGTTTCAGCTTCTCTCTATCTTCTTTTGAAAGATCTCGTCTGAACGACCACCCTTTCCCATCCTCATCCCTTTGCAATTTTCTAGCATTCCTTAGTACTTCTTCCATCTGTTTGGCACCGTTTAGGGTGATCCTCAAAGGTCGATCTTTCCCTTTTACGTACCTGCCTATTCTCCTGTAGTCGCACACATTCTCTATGGTTGTAAGACCTTCCACGAGGCCAACAATTTTATCTACTACTTTAGCTTCTTCTACAGCTCTTTCTGACCTAGATGTTATCGCCTTTTCTTTGCAGCCAAAAATGATCAGGGACTTACTCCGATCAACTGTATTTTGCACCAACTTCGGGTTAGATGCCAATTCTTTCCTCACTTCTAGCCTAATGTTTGTTTTATCTTGGTTGCTGCAGTGTTTGACTTCCTTTACTGCTTCTTCTATTTTTTCCTTCTCCTTGGCCACTTGTGCATAAGTGAGTTGCATATCTTTCTTGCACTGTTCTATTCCCTGTGTAACTTCCTCCATCTGTGCTGACAAAAGCTGTTTCTCCTGTTGAATTTCCTTGCCTAACCTATTGTAGTCATTTATGTTTAAATTTACTTTAACTTCTTCCAAAGCTATTTTTAAGAGTTTATTTTCTTCTTCCATGGCTTTGCAATTTGTTTCCAATTGATTCTTATCCTTGCGCAAGTCTTTCACTAAACCCTCAAGACATAAAACTTTGCTATTCAAATGGTCATTACTTTCTTTCAATTTACTAATTATTTCTACATGAGAGTTCACTATAGTATCTAAATTTACCAACTTGTTATGTAGACTACTAATATCAATGCTTTCTTCATTGAATCCCTCAAAATCAAGCTCTGTTTTGTTTTTCCCCTTGCCAGTGGCCATCTTGAATGTTCTTCTCTGCACTGTAAACACTAGGGCAACTTTTTCTCATCCGATTTTTCACTTCCCTTAGCACTTTCCTGTTATCTCACCTATTTTTCAAGAGCACTATACCTTTATGTTCTCTGGGACACCACTCACTACCATCAACCTGTACTACAATACTTAGGATTGTTGAAATATGCTGGAGCTCCTCTGCTGCAAGTGTTGACCCTAGGGGTGTCACTTTTTGAATCAAAAGTGTGTCCTAGCGTTCCCGCTGGTTCTTGCAAATGGACGCCTCCAACGATGCAGATTAATGAAAAAAAAATTTAAAAGATGCTAAGGATGCTGGTCTGTATGTGTGGTAGTGGTGGTCTGTATGTGTGGTAGGTGGTGGTCTGTATGTGTGGTGGTGGTAGTGTGTATGTGTGGTGGTGGTGGATCTGTATGTGTTGTGGTGGGCCTGTATGTGAGGTGGTGGTCTGTATGTGTGGTGGTGGAGGCCTGTATGTGTGGTAGTGGAGGTCTGTATGTGTGGTGGAGGAGGTGTGTATGTGTGGTGGTGGAGGTCTGTATGTGTGGTAGTGGAGGTCTGTATGTGTGGTGGTGGAGGTCTGTATGTGTGGTGGTGGAGGTCTGTATGTGAGGTGGTGGAGGTCTGTATGTGTGGTGGTGGTGGTCTGTATGTGTGGTGGTGGAGGTCTGTATGTGTGGTGGTGGTGGGTCTGTATGTGTGGTGGTGGTGGCCTGTATGTGTGGTAATGGAGGTCTGTATGTGTGGTAATGGAGCTCTGTATGTGTGGTGGTGGATGCCTGTATGTGTGGTGGTGGGTCTGTATGTGTGGTGGTGGAGGTCTGTATGTGTGGTAGTGGGGGTCTGTATGTGTGGTGGTGGAGGGCTGTATGTGTGGTGGTGGGTCTGTATGTGTAGTGGTGGGTCTGTATGTGTTGTGGTGGAGGTCTGTATGTGTGGTGGTGGTGGGCTGTATGTTTGGTGGTGGGTCTGTATGTGTGGTAGTGGTGGTCTGTATGTGCGGTGGTGGAAGCCTGTATGTGTGGTGGTGGAGGTCTGTATGTGTGGTGGAGGAGGCCTGTATGTGTGGTGGTGGAGGCCTGTAAGTGTGGTGGTGGAGGCCTGTATGTGTGGTGGTGGTGGTGGGTCTGTATGTGTGGTGGTGGAGGCCTGTATGTGTGGTGGTGGGTCTGTATGTGTGGTGGTGGAGGTCTGTATGTGTGGTAGTGGGGGTCTGTATGTGTGGTGGTGGAGGTCTGTAAGTGTGGTGGTGGAGGTCTGTATGTGTGGTGGTGGAGGTCTGTATGTGTGGTGGTGGAGGTCTGTATGTGTGGTGGTGGAGGCCTGTATTTGTGGTGGTCTGTATGTGTGGTGGTGGAGGTCTGTATGTGTGGTGGTGGAGGTCTGTATGTGTGGTGGTGGAGGTCTGTATGTGTGGTGGTGGAGGTCTGTATGTGATGTGGTGGTCTGTATGTGTGGTGGTGGAGGCCTGTATGTGTGGTGGTGGAGGTCTGTATGTGTGGTGGTGGAGGTCTGTATGTGTGGTGGTGGAGGTCTGTATGTGTGGTGGTGGTCTGTATGTGTGGTGGTGGAGGCCTGTATGTGTGGTGGTGGAGGTCTGCATGTGTGGTGGTGGAGGTCTGTATGTGTGGTGGTGGAGGTCTGTATGTGTGGTGGTGGAGGCCTGTATGTGTGGTGGTGGAGGTCTGTATGTGTGGTGGTGGAGGTCTGTATGTGTGGTGGTGGAGGTCTGTATGTGTGGTGGTGGAGGCCTGTATGTGTGGTGGTGGAGGCCTGTATGTGTGGTGGTGGAGGTCTGTATGTGTGGTGGTGGAGGTCTGTATGTGTGGTGGTGGAAGCCTGTATGTGTGGTGGTGGAGGCCTGTATGTGTGGTGGTGGAGGTCTGTATGTGTGGTGGTGGAGGCCTGTATGTGTGGTGGTGGAGGCCTGTATGTGTGGTGGTGGTCTGTATGTGTGGTGGTGGAGGTCTGTATGTGTGGTGGTGGAGGTCTGTATGTGTGGTGGTGGAGGTCTGTATGTGTGGTGGTGGAGGCCTGTATGTGTGGTGGTGGTCTGTATGTGTGGTGGTGGAGGCCTGTATGTGTGGTGGTGGAGGTCTGTATGTGTGGTGGTGGTGGCCTGTATGTGTGGTGGTGGAGGCCTGTATGTGTGGTGGAGGAGGTCTGTATGTGTGGTGGTGGAGGCCTGTATGTGTGGTGGTGGAGGCCTGTATGTGTGGTGGTGGAGGTCTGTATGTGTGGTGGTGGAGGTCTGTATGTGTGGTGGTGGAGGTCTGTATGTGTGGTGGTGGTCTGTATGTGTGGTGGAGGAGGTCTGTATGTGTGGTGGTGGAGGTCTGTAAGTGTGGTGGTGGAGGTCTGTATGTGTGGTGGTGGAGGTCTGTATGTGTGGTGGTGGATGTCTGTATGTGTGGTGGTGGAGGTCTGTATGTGTGGTGGTGGAGGCCTGTATGTGTGGTGGTGGTCTGTATGTGTGGTGGTGGAGGTCTGTATGTGTGGTGGTGGAGGTCTGTATGTGTGGTGGTGGAGGTCTGTATGTGTGGTGGTGGAGGTCTGTATGTGTGGTGGTGGAGGTCTGTATGTGATGTGGTGGTCTGTATGTGTGGTGGTGGAGGCCTGTATGTGTGGTGGTGGAGGCCTGTATGTGTGGTGGTGGAGGTCTGTATGTGTGGTGGTGGAGGTCTGTATGTGTGGTGGTGGAGGTCTGTATGTGTGGTGGTGGTCTGTATGTGTGGTGGTGGAGGCCTGTATGTGTGGTGGTGGAGGTCTGCATGTGTGGTGGTGGAGGTCTGTATGTGTGGTGGTGGAGGTCTGTATGTGTGGTGGTGGAGGCCTGTATGTGTGGTGGTGGAGGTCTGTATGTGTGGTGGTGGAGGTCTGTATGTGTGGTGGTGGAGGTCTGTATGTGTGGTGGTGGAGGTCTGTATGTGTGGTGGTGGAGGCCTGTATGTGTGGTGGTGGAGGCCTGTATGTGTGGTGGTGGAGGTCTGTATGTGTGGTGGATGAGGTCTGTATGTGTGGTGGTGGAAGCCTGTATGTGTGGTGGTGGAGGCCTGTATGTGTGGTGGAGGTCTGTATGTGTGGTGGTGGAGGTCTGTATGTGTGGTGGTGGAGGCCTGTATGTGTGGTGGTGGAGGCCTGTATGTGTGGTGGTGGAGGTCTGTATGTGTGGTGGTGGAGGTCTGTATGTGTGGTGGTGGAGGCCTGTATGTGTGGTGGTGGTCTGTATGTGTGGTGGTGGAGGTCTGTATGTGTGGTGGTGGAGGTCTGTATGTGTGGTGGTGGAGGTCTGTATGTGTGGTCTGTATGTGTGGTGGTGGAGGTCTGTATGTGTGGTGGTGGAGGTCTGTATGTGATGTGGTGGTCTGTATGTGTGGTGGTGGAGGCCTGTATGTGTGGTGGTGGAGGTCTGTATGTGTGGTGGTGGAGGTCTGTATGTGTGGTGGTGGAGGTCTGTATGTGTGGTGGTGGAGGTCTGTATGTGTGGTGGTGGTCTGTATGTGTGGTGGTGGAGGCCTGTATGTGTGGTGGTGGAGGTCTGCATGTGTGGTGGTGGAGGCCTGTATGTGTGGTGGTGGAGGCCTGTATGTGTGGTGGTGGAGGTCTGTATGTGTGGTGGTGGTGGCCTGTATGTGTGGTGGTGGAGGCCTGTATGTGTGGTGGTGGAGGCCTGTATGTGTGGTGGTGGAGGCCTGTATGTGTGGTGGTGGAGGCCTGTATGTGTGGTGGTGGAGGCCTGTATGTGTGGTGGTGGAGGTCTGTATGTGTGGTGGTGGTGGCCTGTATGTGTGGTGGTGGAGGCCTGTATGTGTGGTGGTGGAGGCCTGTATGTGTGGTGGTGGAGGCCTGTATGTGTGGTGGTGGAGGCCTGTATGTGTGGTGGTGGAGGCCTGTATGTGTGGTGGTGGAGGCCTGTATGTGTGGTGGTGGAGGCCTGTATGTGTGGTGGTGGAGGCCTGTATGTGTGGTGGTGGTCTGTATGTGTGCATAAGACCTTACACCCTTAACCATGGGTGTAAGGAAACAAGGAGCATGAGCACTTAGACATAGAAAAGTAGAAAATAAAAAAAAGTATTTATCTTGCCTAAAACGTTGTGCGTAATTGGTTCCACAAATCAACAACCCTGTTACCGAACCAGTATTTACCCAGGTTTTTCCTAAATCTAAACTAATCCAATTTATACCCATTGTTTAAATGGGTTTAAGAAATATCTTAAATAATAATAAGTGTCAGTAAATAAGAACTCCAGCATGGGATACGATGTTTTTATATACACCTTACCTGAGGGCCACTAATACTAGTGATCTCGACGAGGACAGGAAGCCGGCGGCTTGTCAAAGGTTCCCCCCCCCCATTTTCCCTTATCTTTTCTAGCTGTAATTTAAAACGATTTTTAGCGTTTACGGTTTCAGCGGGTAGGCCGTTCCGCGGGTTTACAACCCCATGGGTGAAAAAGCATCTGCTGTTGTCAGTCCTACAATGTTGCTTGTTGAGCTGGAACCCGTTGTTCCTCGTTCATGTTACAGCTGATCTTTTTTGAAGAAAATGTCCGGATCAACATCCTCCAGATTGTTTAGTATGTTAATATATAATATATATGTAATAATATATAATGTATAATAGAGGTGGTTGTAATAGTGCTGGTGGTGATGGTGGAACACCTTCCACAGATGTTCGACGACGCAATCTTTGCCTTCTTCGCCGTGGAGATGATCAAGATGGTGGCGATGGGGTGGTCTGGGAAAGGGGCTTATATGGCTGACTCCTGGAACAGACTGGATCTTTTCATCGTGGTGGCCGGGTAAGTGTCCCCTGCACACATCTTCCCCTCCTCATCATTATTATCTCTCAATTATTAGTGACGATTATTATCTCTCAATTACTTTATCTCTTTACACATATTATATAATATGTTTAAAGTCATATTATGTAATATTGTTAAGTGTGTGCAGAGCGTTATAATATGTGGGAATGTGTGTGGAAAACATTTTGTAATGAACTTCACCATTCATAGTCCCTTACCCAGAGTAATATCTTGATCTAAATTTAACCCTTAACTCTTCACCTTCCAAGTGAATGTAAATTAAGCTTTTTAAATCTCTTCACAAAGAAGATTTTTTATTTGTGGGGTTAGCACTATCTGGTGACTTTACGACCAAAAGTGAACTGTATAATCAAACAAGATATTGCTGAATAATAATACAAGAAGTTTTATTGCTAACGCTTCTAGAAATAAATCTGTCCTATTTATTTCATGCAAGTGATATATTGTAACTCAAACTTTATTTGTCAGCATTAAACTATATCTGCCAAACTTTTGAGAACACCATCTACATCTGCCAATCTTTTGAGAACACCATCTACATCTGCCAATCTTTTGAGAACACCATCTACATCTGCCAATCTTTTGAGAACACCATCTACATCTGCCAAGGTACCAAACTGAGTGGATGTGCTCACATTTGGCTGTGCTACTGCAAGTCTGATTAATTGATCTAGACGATCCTGAATTATATTTTCATAATTGCTGTTTCAGCTCTGATATCCTGAAGTTTCCTTCGGGTTAAATCAGCATTAGCCATCTCTGTTAGATAAATCTCTGCATGACAATTGATTTTATCAAATTTATCAACTGCAGCATTGACCCTGTTATTCAAGATGATTAAATCAAGAGATACCTGATTAGCTAACTCTTGACATCTGTCAAGCTGTTGAGTTAAGTAATTATGTAGACACTTTAGTGTCCTTGACACTAAACTTTTTTCTTTGACTTTTCCAAGATATTATATTTTTTGATTACAGGAATCATTGAAGGAATGATTGTCAGGAATATATTATTCCTGTCTAATTAGGTAATGATTCCAAAGATCATCCTTCCTTTCCTCCCTGGAATCTGGATATAGCAGGAGCTGAAAGTCAAGCGTATTGTCACTTGTCAAGTGTAAAGTTGTGTCATTACAAGTTGTCACTTGACAAGTGAATAAAGAATTGTCAAGTGTAAAAATTTGGTTTTCATCCGATTGCGCCATATCGGTAAATTTTGTAATTAACTATTTAAAAATAGTAAATGGCACTATTTTTTGCAAAATTATTACAAGATATATTACCCTAGTAGGGGGTTGATAAAATCCTGTAGAAATGCCTAATGATTTGACCTGTAGGTCAAATCAGTAGGGTTTACTTCTGTTAATATAGGTAATATTGTAATGAAATATTCTTACTGTGTTAAAAACACTTTTAAAGATAGATATTTTCATATATATATATATATATATATATATATATATATATATATATATATATATATATATATATATATATATATATATATATATATATGACAATGTCAGACCACGGAGGAAAAATGAAACAGGAAATTTCCTTAAGTACTTTCGTATATTAAATACATCTTCAGAAGGTCATTTTACAGATCGAGTGATGGGTATAAATAGGCAGGAAGGAGTGGTGAAGTAAGGTGAGGTACAATACTTGGACAACGCAGAAGGCCCATTGGCCCATCAGATGCACCCAATTGGCACATCCGATGTAGCACAATGGCCCATCTGATACAGCAGACATAGAAGCATAATATATAGGTAATTATAACATAAAGAAGTAAATATATACAATAAATTAGTGAGACAAATGTTTTTCAATGATTCTACTTAAATCGCCCTTTAGCTGATCTATTAGAAATGGATCTAAGTTATATAGACCACTGCTAAATTGAAAAACATTTGTCTCACTAATTTATTGTATATATTTACTTCTTTATGTTATAATTACCTATATATTATGCTTCTATGTCTGCTGTATCAGATGGGCCATTGTGCTACATCGGATGTGCCAATTGGGTGCATCTGATGGGCCAATGGGCCTTCTGCGTTGTCCAAGTATTGTACCTCACCTTACTTCACCACTCCTTCATGCCTATTTATACCCATCACTCGATCTGTAAAATGACCTTCTGAAGATGTATTTAATATACGAAAGTACTTAAGGAAATTTCCTGTTTCATTTTTCCTCCGTGGTCTGACATTGTCACATTCTTAATCACGTGTTTATTTTCGTGATATACACACATATATATATATATATATATGTGAAATAAGATTGTACTGTGCTGTGGTTTGTACTGAGTACTGTGGTTTTTGACAGAACTGTTACTAGTATGTTATGAATGCTTACTAGGAAATGGATATGATTGGCCACAGTAAACAATTTGTTCACTTAGATATATAGATATTGGCTGTTAGCTAGGTTAAGCTAGATTATGTATTAATTATTCCAATGCAAATGAAGAAGTTTCTTATGTATACTGGAATAATATGGATGATCTAGTTTGAAAAGTATAAAATCACTAGAAGGTGAAGGGACGACGACATTTCGGTCCGTCCTGGACCATTCTCAAGTCGATTGTGACGAACTACTTCAGCCACATTATTGTGACTCATTCTTTTGACCATGTGGTGGTACAGTTGGCTAAGGCGCTTCTGGGAACATCCCGTGTGTAGGTTCAAATCCTTATTACGGTCATTGTAGATTTGTTCATTATACTGATTAGTTAGTTTAGGATATGATTTCATTACAGGATAAAATCACAATATTTATTCTTGTAAATATTGTAAATAAAATATTCTTGTAAATAAATAGATATATATTTAAACCATATGTCCTTTTTATTTTTCATTTATTTATATACTAGTGCAAGAAGGTGCATTGGGTTTGTAAGTATATAACATTGATGTTTTTAACATCACTAACACAACATTTCGGATAGGTCCTTAATCTAACAAATAATTATAAGTTAATAATATGTACCAAATTTGAATAATAATAGGTACATTGTAGGAAAATTTTAAGAATATTAATAGGCAAATTGCAGTAAATTTGAAAGTTTATTAACATTGTAGCCTAATTTTGAGATTAGGCTCTCACTATTTATACAATATTTCAAAATTCTCACACACCGAGCACAGTTGTATGCAGCTGAATGTGTTTGTTCATATTTCCAAGCTGAGTGTATCTATCCCCACAGTGTGGGCACATGTAAGGTTTGTCATCAAATCATATGAACCACCATGTGGTCCTTCAGATAGTCCGGTCTGCTGAATAGTTTATCACACACATGACACATGTGAGGTCTCGCACCATTATGTCCCATCATGTGATCATTCAAGTTGCCAAGTCGGCAGAATCTTTTCCCGCAGTGCTTGCACAGGAAGTGTTTATCACCACTGTGGGCCATCAGGTGCTGCTGCAAATAATCATTTCGAAGGAACTTTTCCCCACACTCTTCACACACGTGAGATTTAACGCCAGTATGGACGAGCATGTGCTTGTTTAAGCCACTGCGGTCGCTGAAGGTTTTCCCACACTGGTAACATGACGGCCTATCTGCCACCATTTGCTTCATCAGTAGTGTAGATCTTTCCCCGGACTCTGGACACGCTTCTAACTTCTCACCAGTATGCCCCAGCCTGCCTTGTTCCACAGTCTTAAGTAGTGGAAATTCTTGGCCAGACTTGGGAAATACTTTTGACTTCTCACCAGGATACCGGTCACATAACGTAGGCTTCATACCACTACGTACCGCCCTCCGTTTCTTCGGTAGTGGAGATCCTTCCCCATACTTGGGACTCTCTTCTGACTTCTCACCACTTTGTACAGCCCTCCTTTTCCTCAGTACTGTAGATCCTTCCCCATACTTGGGACTCTCTTCTGACTTCTCACCACTATGGACAGCCCTTCGTCTCCTCAGTACTGTAGATCCTTCCCCATACTTGGGACTCACTTTTGACTTCTCACCACTATGTACAGCCCTTCGTCTCCTCAGTACTGTAGATCCTTCCCCATACTTGGGACTCACTTCTAACTTCTCACCAGAGTCTTCCACAGGCTTCAGTAGTGTAAATTCTTGCCCAGACTCCTTGGGACACACTGCTGACGTCTCACCAATGTACCTCAACATACTGGCGCCTTGTTCCTCAGTCTCCTCATGCAGAGGATAAGTCGTTACAGAGGATGAGTCTTCTAACTTCTCACCAGAGTCTTCCACAGGCTTCAGTAGTGTAAATTCTTGCCCAGACTCCTTGGTACACACTGCTGACGTCTCACCAATGTACCTCAACATACTGGCGCCTTGTTCCTCAGTCTCCTCATGCAGAGGATAAGTCGTGACAGAGGATGAGTCTTCTAACTTCTCACCAGTGTCTTCCACAGGCTTCAGTAGTGTAAATTCTTGCCCAGACTCCTTGGGACACACTGCTGACGTCCACTGCTGACGTCTCACTAATGTACCGCAGCATTCTGGCGCCTTGTTCCTCAGTCTCCTCATGCAGAGGATGAGTCGTGACAGACACATCACTCTCTTTCGAAAGATTGTCAAGTTGAGTGAATATGTCAATAACGTCTTCGTAATCTTTATAAGAGGTACTCATAATTGTGTTCACAACAACGACTAAATATTTATCTATAATGTGGTGCGGTGTCTAGTGTTCGAACAGTAACTAGAACATGCAACTTTCTCCCAGAAGTAAATTATAAGGCCGAATAATCTTCAAGAGAACAGCGAATGGTGCAGATTGGTTAATGAATGATTTCCTTGATGTTCTGTTATATATATGTGTCGGGGTCCACGTACCCTCACCTCACCAATATGTAGAGAGGTGAGGTGGAAGTGCTTGATCCCAACACAGGCGGGTCATGGATGAAGGAGCTGTTTGATTACTTAACACAAGATATTAATACTAAAGAAACTACAGAAGGCTTATTGGCCCATAGGAGGCAGCTCCTATTTATAACCACTCAATCCCACTTATATACATGTCCAACTCACGTTTAAAACAATCGAGGGACCCCACCTCCACCACGTTACGCGGTAATTGGCTCCTAATTCTTCGCCGTTCCAGTGAATGCAATTTAAGATTTGTTAATCTTTCTTCATATGGAAGATTTCTAGTTTGGGGAATTAACTTTGTCATCCTACGCTTTACACGTTCAAGTGAATTTATATCCATTCTATAGTACAGCGACCAAAACTGAACTGATTAACAAAGATTAACAAAGCTTAAATTGCATTCACTGGAAAGGCGAAGAGTTAGGGGGTGACATGATAGAGGTTTACAAGTGGATGAATGTACATAACAAAGGGGGATATTAATGGAGTATTAAAAGTATCAACACAAGACAGAACACGAAACAATGAGGTATAAATTGGATAAATTTAGATTTAGGAAAGACGCGTAAATGCAGGCGATGAGTCACAATAACGTGGCTGAAGTATGTTGACCAGACCACACACTAGAAGGTGAAGGGACGACGACGTTTCGGTCCGTCCTGGACCATTCTCAAGTCGATCGATTTGAGAATGGTCCAGGACGGACTGAAACGTCGTCGTCCTTTCTTCTAGTGTGTGGTCTGGTCAACTTAGGTAAATACTGGTTCGGTAACAGGGTTGTTGATATGTGGAATCAATTACCGCGTAACGGTGGAAGCGGGGTCTCTTGATTGTTTCAAACGTGGGTTGGACATGTTTATGAGTTTCCAAATAGATTGGAAAGTCTTGGGTATGGGGTGTTTAAAAAAAATTTAAAACAAAAGGATCAATGCATGAATGTTCGTAATAAGGCGAATAGGACACTGGGATTTATTAATCGAAGCGTTAGTAACAAGACACCTGGTGTGGTTCTTAAGCTATATCTTGCTCTGGTTAGGATTATGCAGTTCAGTTTTGGTCGCCGTATTATAGAATGGATATAAATTCACTTGAACGTGTCCAACGTAGGATGACAAAGTTAATTCCCCAAATTAGAAGTCTTTCATATGAAGAAAGATTAATAAAGCTTAAATTGCATTCACTGGAAAGACGAAGAGTTAGGGTATTGGCCCATACGAGGCAGCTGCTATTGGCCCATACGAGGCAGCTGCTATTGGCCCATACGAGGCAGCTGCTATTGGCCCATACGAGGCAGCTTCTATTGGCCCATACGAGGCAGCTGCTATTGGCCCATACGAGGCAGCTGCTATTGGCCCATACGAGGCAGCTGCTATTAGCCCATACGAGGCAGCTGCTATTGCCCTATACGAGGCAGCAGCTATTGGCCCATACAAGGCAGCTGCTATTGCCCCATACGAGGCAGCTGCTATTGGCCCATACGAGGCAGCTGCTATTGGCCCATACGAGGCAGCTGCTATTGGCCCATACGAGGCAGCTGCTATTGGCCCATACGAGGCAGCTGCTATTGGCCCATACGAGGCAGCTGCTTTTGGCCCATACGAGGCAGCTGCTATTGGCCCATACGAGGCAGCTGCTATTGGCCCATACGAGGCAGCTGCTATTGCCCTATACGAGGCAGCTGCTATTGCCCTATACGAGGCAGCTGCTATTGCCCTATACGAGGCAGCTGCTATTGGCCCATACGAGGCAGCTGCTATTGGCCCATACGAGGCAGCTGCTATTGGCTGTACTGGTTGATGGGAGGCTGTACTGGTTGATGGGAGGCTGTACTGGTTGATGGGAGACTGTACTGGTTGATGGGAGACTGTACTGGTTGATGGGAGGCTGTACGGGTTGATGGGTGGCTGTACTGGTTGATGGGAGGCTGTACTGGTTGATGGGAGGCTGTACTGGTTGATGGGAGGCTGTACTGGTTGATGGGAGGCTGTACAGGTTGATGGGAGGCTGTACTGCTTGATGGGAGGCTGTACAGGTTGATGGGAGGCTGTACTGGGTGATGGAAGGCTGTACTGGTTGATGGGAGGCTGTACTGGTTGATGGGAGGCTGTACTGGTTGATGGGAGGCTGTACTGGTTGATGGGAGGCTGTACAGGTTGATGGGAGGCTGTACAGGTTTATGGGAGGCTGTACTGGGTGATGGGAGGCTGTACTGGTTGATGGGAGGCTGTACTGGTTGATGAGAGGCTGTACTGGTTGATGGGAGGCTGTACAGGTTGATGGGAGGCTGTACTGGTTGATGGGAGGCTGTACTGGTTGATGGGAGGCTGTACTGGTTGATGGGAGGCTGTACTGGTTGATGGGAGGCTGTACAGGTTGATGGGAGGCTGTACAGGTTGATGGGAGGCTGTACAGGTTGATGGGAGGCTGTACTGGTTGGGTGGCGGGCTGTACTGGTTGGGTGGCGGGCTGTACTGGTTGGGTGGCGGGCTGTACTGGTTGGGTGGCGGGCTGTACTGGTTGATGGGAGGCTGTACTGGTTGATGGGAGGCTGTACTGGTTGATGGGAGGCTGTACTGGTTGATGTGAGGCTGTACAGGTTGATGGGAGGCTGTACAGATTGATGGGAGGCTGTACTGGTTGATGGGAGGCTGTACTGGTTGGGTGGCGGGCTGTACAGGTTGATGGGAGGCTGTACAGATTGATGGGAGGCTGTACTGGTTGAAGGGAGGCTGTACTGGTTGGGTGGCGGGCTGTACTGGTTGATGGGAGGCTGTACTGGTTGATGTGAGGCTGTACAGGTTGATGGGAGGCTGTACAGATTGATGGGAGGCTGTACAAGTTGATGGGAGGCTGTACTGGTTGGGTGGCGGGCTGTACAGGTTGATGGGAGGCTGTACTGGTTGATGGGAGGCTGTACAGGTTGATGAGAGGCTGTACAGGTTGATGGGAGGCTGTACAGGTTGATGGGAGGCTGTACAGGTTGATGGGAGGCTGTACAGATTGATGGGAGGCTGTACTGGTTGATGGGAGGCTGTACTGGTTGATGGGAGGCTGTACTGGTTGATGATAACGAGAACAGTATCTCCAACCTTTATGAATTGTTCCTTTGCACGTTGATCATGAGCAATTTTCATTTTGCCCTTGGCTAGTGCATCCTTCTGAGCGAGACGTTTATCCGTTACCTCGGCTGGCATGACGGGTAGTGCGATTCTCATAGGACGTCCAAATAAAAGTTCACCAGGCGACTTGCCCAGTGTTCCATGTGGTGTTGCACGGTAGTTCCTGAGAAAAGCATACATAGCTTGTTTCCAGGATCGTCCTTCGGCATGAGCACAGCGTACCGCTTTCATGAGAGGTTGCATGAATCTCTCAACTTCTCCATTTGCTTGAGGATGTAGTGGCATCACACGGCGGTGTTTGAATCCGATATGCTCAGCAAAATTGACGAAGTCTTGTCCATTGAATGGCGGTACATTGTCCGTCTTGACAACTTCAGGAATGCCAAAATTTGAAAAGATCTTGTCGAGTTTCGGGATGACAGCCTTTGCAGATGTTGAAGTGATGATTTCTACTTCTGGAAAACGTGAGTGATCATCAATGACTACCATCAAGTACTCTCCAGTTGGTAGCGGTCCGCAGAAGTCCATCGATACTTCCGTCCATGGTGCAGCAGGTAGTGGTGAAGGTTGTAGAGGTGTTGATCTTGAAGTATCCACTGCAGCTTGGCAAGGGACACAGGCATCATGCATGTCCTTTGCTTGACGATCAATGCCAGGAAACCACACCTTTTCTCGTAGCAGCTGTTTGGTCCTAACAAGACCTTGGTGTCCTTGATGTGCAAGCTTCAGAGCACGTTGCTGGAGAACAGCTGGAATGACAATACGAGTACCTCGCAGCACAGTGTCGCGTTGTTGCGTAACACTTAATTCTGTCTGGATGCGTTTAAGTCCTTTGAACGCATCTTGGTCAACTCCTGAGGGTGGGATGCGTGGAAACTTTTTCTTAGTCAATGCATCCACTGTTGCTTGCAGAGTTGGGTCCTCTAGGGTTGCAGTACGGATTTCATCAAGAGTGAGAGCCTTAGGGACTGCATCACAGGTTACAGAGTGTACATATTCCTCGGCAACTTGCTGATGCTTGGTGATGGTGAAACTGTTGGCAGGATGTCGACTGATGTAATCAGCGGGATTGCCTGCACCCGGCTTGTATTTCACTGTAAAGTTGTATGGTTGCAGACGAAGAGCCCATCTCTCAATGCGAGCTGGTGGTTTGGACTTTGGATTATTGAAGATGGTCTCCAACGGTTTGTGGTCAGTGACTATCGTGGTGAAGGGATACACATTGAAGTGTTCACAGCCCCATACAAGAGCAAGAGCTTCCTTCTCTGTCTGACTGTATCGTTGCTCAACATCTGTGAGAGAACGGCTGGCGTAGGCAATTACTACTTTGGAATCTGGTTGACCAGGTTTGTGTTGGGCTAAAACAGCACCTAAACCAACAGGACTAGCATCCACCGTTAACTCAGTGTCCATTGATGGATCAAAGTATGCAGCAGTCGCATTCTCTACTAGTGCATCTTTCACAGCATCAAATGCATTTTGCTCGATATCGCTCCAGTACCATGATGCATTTTTCTTCAGCTCACGTAGAGGCTTCGTAATGGTAGCAAAATCTGGAATGAAGCGAGAACAGTAGTTTGCCATTCCCAGAAAACTATGTACTTCAGTGGACGTTGAAGGAGGTGCAGCATTCTTGATATCTGCAACTTTCTTAGGATCCGGAGACAGACCTTTGTCACTAAGTACATGTCCAAAGAATTCAATTTTATGTTGATTGAACTTACACTTTGCTCGGCTTAACGTCAGATTCTTTTCTCGTAAGCGTTGCAATGTTGCACGAAGAGCTTTGTCGTGTTCAGCTTGGGTACGGCCATAAACAATGATGTCATCAGACATGTTGTCAGCATTAGGTATGTCTTGCAATACCTGGCTGATGATGTGCTGGAATACCTCAGCAGCACTGTTGATACCAAAACTCAGGCGCTTGTACCTATACAGACCTCGATGTGTCGTAAACGTTGTGATGAATCGACTCTCATCATCAAGTTCAAGCTGATGATAGCCGTTGTTTAAATCTAACTTGCTGAATACAGTTGCACCATTCAAGCGGTAGATCATATCATCTACAGTGGGTGTAGGATGGCGTTCACGCATTATTGCCTTGTTGTATGTGTAGTGGTGGGTCTGTATGTGTGGTGGTGGTGGTCTGTATGTGTGGTGGTGGAGGTCTGTATGTGTGGTGGTGGGTCTGTATGTGTGGTAGTGGAGGTCTGTATGTGTGGTGGTGGTGGTCTGTATGTGTGGTGGTGGTGGTCTGTATGTGTGGTGGTGGGTCTGTATGTGTGGTAGTGGAGGTCTGTATGTGTGGTGGTAGAGGTCTGTATGTGTGGTGGTGGTGGTCTGTATGTGTGGTGGTGGTGGTCTGTATGTGTGGTGGAGGCCTGTATGTGTGGTAGTGGAGGTCTGTATGTGTGGTGGTAGAGGTCTGTATGTGTGGTGGTGGTGGGTCTGTATGTGTGGTGGTGGTGGGTCTGTATGTGTGGTGGTGGGGTCTGTATGTGTGGCAGTGGAGGTCTGTATGTGTGGTGGTGGTGGGTCTGTATGTGTGGTAGTGGTGGGTCTGTATGTGTGGTAGTAATGGGTCTGTATGTGTGGTGGTGGAGGTCTGTATATGTGGTAGTGGAGGTCTGTATGTGTGGTGGTGGAGGTCTGTATGTGTGGTGGTGGATGTCTGTATGTGTGGTGGTGGTGGGTCTGTATGTGTTGTGGTGGAGAGTCTGTATGTGTGGAGGTGGAGGTCTATATGTGTGGTAGTGGAGGTCTGTATGTGTGGTGGTGGAGGTCTGTATGTGTGGTGGTGGAGGTCTGTATGTGTGGTGGTGGAGGTCTGTATGTGTGGTGGTGGAGGCCTGTATGTGAGGTGGTGGAGGCCTGTATGTGAGGTGGTGGAGGTCTGTATGTGAGGTGGTGGAGGTCTGTATGTGTGGTGGTGGAGGTCTGTATGTGTGGTGGTGGAGGTCTGTATGTGTGGTGGTGGGTCTGTATGTGTGGTGGTAGAGGTCTGTATCTGTGGTGGTGGATGTCTGTATGTGTTATAGTGGAGATCTGTATGTGTGGTGGTGGAGGTCTGTATGTGTGGTGGTGGAGGTCTGTATGTGTGGTGGTGGAGGTCTGTATGTGTGGTAGTGGGGGTCTGTATGTGTGGTGGTGGAGGTCTGTATGTGTGGTGGTGGAGGCCTGTATGTGTGGTGGTGGTGGGTCTGTATGTGTGGTGGTGCAGGCCTGTATGTGTGGTGGTGGGTCTGTATGTGTGGTGGTGGTGGGTCTGTATGTGTGGTGGTGTAGGTCTGTATGTGTGGTGGTGGGTCTGTATGTGTGGTAGGGGAGGACTGTATGTGTGGTTGTAGAGGTCTGTATGTGTGGTGGTGGTGGTCTGTATGTGTGGTGGTGGTGGTCTGTATGTGTGGTGGAGGCCTGTATGTGTGGTAGTGGAGGTCTGTATGTGTGGTGGTAGAGGTCTGTATGTGTGGTGGTGGTGGGTCTGTATGTATGGTGGTGGTGGGTCTGTATGTGTGGTGGTGGTGGGTCTGTATGTGTGGCAGTGGAGGTCTGTATGTGTGGTGGTGGTGGGTCTGTATGTGTGGTAGTGGTGGGTCTGTATGTGTGGTAGTAATGGGTCTGTATGTGTGGTGGTGGAGGTCTGTATATGTGGTAGTGGAGGTCTGTATGTGTGGTGGTGGAGGTCTGTATGTGTGGTAGTGGGGGTCTGTATGTGTGGTGGTGGAGGTCTGTATGTGTGGTGGTGGAGGCCTGTATGTGTGGTGGTGGTGGGTCTGTATGTGTGGTGGTGCAGGCCTGTATGTGTGGTGGTGGGTCTGTATGTGTGGTGGTGGTGGGTCTGTATGTGTGGTGGTGTAGGTCTGTATGTGTGGTGGTGGGTCTGTATGTGTGGTAGTGGAGGTCTGTATGTGTGGTGGTAGAGGTCTGTATGTGTGGTGGTGGTGGTCTGTATGTGTGGTGGTGGTGGTCTGTATGTGTGGTGGAGGCCTGTATGTGTGGTAGTGGAGGTCTGTATGTGTGGTGGTAGAGGTCTGTATGTGTGGTGGTGGTGGGTCTGTATGTGTGGTGGTGGTGGGTCTGTATGTGTGGTGGTGGTGGGTCTGTATATGTGGCAGTGGAGGTCTGTATGTGTGGTGGTGGTGGGTCTGTATGTGTGGTAGTGGTGGGTCTGTATGTGTGGTAGTAATGGGTTTGTATGTGTGGTGGTGGAGGTCTGTATATGTGGTAGTGGAGGTCTGTATGTGTGGTGGTGGAGGTCTGTATGTGTGGTGGTGGATGTCTGTATGTGTGGTGGTGGTGGGTCTGTATGTGTTGTGGTGGAGAGTCTGTATGTGTGGAGGTGGAGGTCTATATGTGTGGTAGTGGAGGTCTGTATGTGTGGTGGTGGAGGTCTGTATGTGTGGTGGTGGAGGTCTGTATGTGTGGTGGTGGAGGTCTGTATGTGTGGTGGTGGAGGCCTGTATGTGAGGTGGTGGAGGCCTGTATGTGAGGTGGTGGAGGTCTGTATGTGAGGTGGTGGAGGTCTGTATGTGTGGTGGTGGAGGTCTGTATGTGTGGTGGTGGAGGTCTGTATGTGTGGTGGTGGGTCTGTATGTGTGGTGGTAGAGGTCTGTATGTGTGGTGGTGGATGTCTGTATGTGTTATAGTGGAGATCTGTATGTGTGGTGGTGGAGGTCTGTATGTGTGGTGGTGGAGGTCTGTATGTGTTATGGTGGAGGTCTGTATGTGTGGTAGTGGGGGTCTGTATGTGTGGTGGTGGAGGTCTGTATGTGTGGTGGTGGTGGCCTGTATGTGTGGTGGTGGTGGGTCTGTATGTGTGGTGGTGCAGGCCTGTATGTGTGGTGGTGGGTCTGTATGTGTGGTGGTGGTGGGTCTGTATGTGTGGTGGTGTAGGTCTGTATGTGTGGTGGTGGAGGTCTGTATGTGTGGTGGTGGAGGTCTGTATGTGTGGTGGTGGAGGTCTGTATGTGTGGTGGTGGAGGTCTGTATGTGTGGTGGTGGAGGCCTGTATGTGTGGTGGTGGAGGCCTGTATGTGTCGTGGTGGTGGTGGGTCTGTATGTGTGGTGGTGGAGGTCTGTATGTGTGGTAGTGGTGGGCTGTATGTTTGGTGGTGGGTCTGTATGTGTGGTAGTGGAGGTCTGTATGTGTGGTGGTGGAAGCCTGTATGTGTGGTAGTGGAGGTCTCTATGTGTGGTGGTGGTGGCCTGTATGTGTGATGGTGGTGGGTCTGTATGTGTGGTGGTGGAGGGCCTGTATGTGTGGTGGTGGAGGCCTGTATGTGTGGTGGTGGTGGGTCTGTATGTGTGGTGGTGGAGGTCTGTATGTGTGGTGGTGGATGTCTGTATGTGTGGTGGTGGTGGGTCTGTATGTCTTGTGGTGGAGAGTCTGTATGTATGGAGGTGGAGGTCTATATGTGTGGTAGTGGAGGTCTGTATGTGTGGTGGTGGAGGTCTGTATGTGTGGTGGTGGAGGTCTGTATGTGTGGTGGTGGAGGTCTGTATGTGTGGTGGTGGAGGCCTGTATGTGAGGTGGTGGAGGCCTGTATGTGAGGTGGTGGAGGTCTGTATGTGAGGTGGTGGAGGTCTGTATGTGTGGTGGTGGAGGTCTGTATGTGTGGTGGTGGAGGTCTGTATGTGTGGTGGTGGGTCTGTATGTGTGGTGGTAGAGGTCTGTATGTGTGGTGGTGGATGTCTGTATGTGTTATAGTGGAGATCTGTATGTGTGGTGGTGGAGGTCTGTATGTGTGGTGGTGGAGGTCTGTATGTGTGGTGGTGGAGGTCTGTATGTGTGGTAGTGGGGGTCTGTATGTGTGGTGGTGGAGGTCTGTATGTGTGGTGGTGGAGGCCTGTATGTGTGGTGGTGGAGAGTCTGTATGTGTGGAGGTGGAGGTCTATATGTGTGGTAGTGGAGGTCTGTATGTGTGGTGGTAGAGGTCTGTATGTGTGGTGGTGGAGGTCTGTATGTGTGGTGGTGGAGGTCTGTATGTGTGGTGGTGGAGGCCTGTATGTGAGGTGGTGGAGGCCTGTATGTGAGGTGGTGGAGGTCTGTATGTGAGGTGGTGGAGGTCTGTTTGTGTGGTGGTGGAGGTCTGTATGTGTGGTGGTGGAGGTCTGTATGTGTGGTGGTGGGTCTGTATGTGTGGTGGTAGAGGTCTGTATGTGTGGTGGTGGATGTCTGTATGTGTTATAGTGGAGATCTGTATGTGTGGTGGTGGAGGTCTGTATGTGTGGTGGTGGAGGTCTGTATGTGTTATGGTGGAGGTCTGTATGTGTGGTAGTGGGGGTCTGTATGTGTGGTGGTGGAGGTCTGTATGTGTGGTGGTGGAGGCCTGTATGTGTATTGGTGGTGGGTCTGTATGTGTGGTGGTGCAGGCCTGTATGTGTGGTGGTGGGTCTGTATGTGTGGTGGTGGTGGGTCTGTATGTGTGGTGGTGTAGGTCTGTATGTGTGGTGGTGGAGGTCTGTATGTGTTGTGGTGGATTTCTGTATGTGTGGTGGTGGAGGTCTGTATGTGTGGTGGTGGAGGTCTGTATGTGTGGTGGTGGAGGCCTGTATGTGTGGTGGTGGAGGCCTGTATGTGTCGTGGTGGTGGTGGGTCTGTATGTGTGGTGGTGGAGGTCTGTATGTGTGGTAGTGGTGGGCTGTATGTTTGGTGGTGGGTCTGTATGTGTGGTAGTGGAGGTCTGTATGTGTGGTGGTGGAAGCCTGTATGTGTGGTAGTGGAGGTCTCTATGTGTGGTGGTAGTGGCCTGTATGTGTGGTGGTGGTGGGTCTGTATGTGTGGTGGTGGAGGGCCTGTATGTGTGGTGGTGGAGGCCTGTATGTGTGGTGGTGGTGGGTCTGTATGTGTGGTGGTGGAGGTCTGTATGTGTGGTGGTGGATGTCTGTATGTGTGGTGGTGGTGGGTCTGTATGTGTTGTGGTGGAGAGTCTGTATGTGTGGAGGTGGAGGTCTATATGTGTGGTAGTGGAGGTCTGTATGTGTGGTGGTGGTGGAGGTCTGTATGTGTGGTGGTGGAGGTCTGTATGTGTGGTGGTGGAGGTCTGTATGTGTGGTGGTGGAGGCCTGTATGTGAGGTGGTGGAGGCCTGTATGTGAGGTGGTGGAGGTCTGTATGTGAGGTGGTGGAGGTCTGTATGTGTGGTGGTGGAGGTCTGTATGTGTGGTGGTGGAGGTCTGTATGTGTGGTGGTGGGTCTGTATGTGTGGTGGTAGAGGTCTGTATGTGTGGTGGTGGATGTCTGTATGTGTTATAGTGGAGATCTGTATGTGTGGTGGTGGAGGTCTGTATGTGTGGTGGTGGAGGTCTGTATGTGTGGTGGTGGAGGTCTGTATGTGTGGTAGTGGGGGTCTGTATGTGTGGTGGTGGAGGTCTGTATGTGTGGTGGTGGAGGCCTGTATGTGTGGTGGTGGTGGGTCTGTATGTGTGGTGGTGCAGGCCTGTATGTGTGGTGGTGGGTCTGTATGTGTGGTTGTGGTGGGTCTGTATGTGTGGTGGTGTAGGTCTGTATGTGTGGTGGTGGAGGTCTGTATGTGTGGTGGTGGAGGTCTGTATGTGTGGTGGTAGAGGTCTGTATGTGTGGTGGTGGATGTCTGTATGTGTTATAGTGGAGATCTGTATGTGTGGTGGTGGAGGTCTGTATGTGTGGTTGTGGTGGGTCTGTATGTGTGGTGGTGTAGGTCTGTATGTGTGGTGGTGGAGGTCTGTATATGTGGTAGTGGAGGTCTGTATGTGTGGTGGTGGAGGTCTGTATGTGTGGTGGTGGAGGTCTGTATGTGTGGTAGTGGGGGTCTGTATGTGTGGTGGTGGAGGTCTGTATGTGTGGTGGTGGAGGCCTGTATGTGTGGTGGTGGTGGGTCTGTATGTGTGGTGGTGCAGGCCTGTATGTGTGGTGGTGGGTCTGTATGTGTGGTGGTGGTGGGTCTGTATGTGTGGTGGTGTAGGTCTGTATGTGTGGTGGTGGGTCTGTATGTGTGGTAGGGGAGGTCTGTATGTGTGGTGGTAGAGGTCTGTATGTGTGGAGGTGGTTGTCTGTATGTGTGGTGGTGGTGGTCTGTATGTGTGGTGGAGGCCTGTATGTGTGGTAGTGGAGGTCTGTATGTGTGGAGGTAGAGGTCTGTATGTGTGGTGGTGGTGGGTCTGTATGTGTGGTGGTGGTGGGTCTGTATGTGTGGTGGTGGTGGGTCTGCATGTGTGGCAGTGGAGGTCTGTATGTGTGGTGGTGGTGGGTCTGTATGTGTGGTAGTGGTGGGTCTGTATGTGTGGTAGTAATGGGTCTGTATGTGTGGTGGTGGAGGTCTGTATATGTGGTAGTGGAGGTCTGTATGTGTGGTGGTGGAGGTCTGTATGTGTGGTAGTGGGGGTCTGTATGTGTGGTGGTGGAGGTCTGTATGTGTGGTGGTGGAGGCCTGTATGTGTGGTGGTGGTGGGTCTGTATGTGTGGTGGTGCAGGCCTGTATGTGTGGTGGTGGGTCTGTATGTGTGGTGGTGGTGGGTCTGTATGTGTGGTGGTGTAGGTCTGTATGTGTGGTGGTGGGTCTGTATGTGTGGTAGTGGAGGTCTGTATATGTGGTGGTAGAGGTCTGTATGTGTGGTGGTGGTGGTCTGTATGTGTGGTGGTGGTGGTCTGTATGTGTGGTGGAGGCCTGTATGTGTGGTAGTGGAGGTCTGTATGTGTGGTGGTAGAGGTCTGTATGTGTGGTGGTGGTGGGTCTGTATGTGTGGTGGTGGTGGGTCTGTATGTGTGGTGGTGGTGGGTCTGTATGTGTGGCAGTGGAGGTCTGTATGTGTGGTGGTGGTGGGTCTGTATGTGTGGTAGTGGTGGGTCTGTATGTGTGGTAGTAATGGGTCTGTATGTGTGGTGGTGGAGGTCTGTATATGTGGTAGTGGAGGTCTGTATGTGTGGTGGTGGAGGTCTGTATGTGTGGTGGTGGATGTCTGTATGTGTGGTGGTGGTGGGTCTGTATGTGTTGTGGTGGAGAGTCTGTATGTGTGGAGGTGGAGGTCTATATGTGTGGTAGTGGAGGTCTGTATGTGTGGTGGTGGAGGTCTGTATGTGTGGTGGTGGAGGTCTGTATGTGTGGTGGTGGAGGTCTGTATGTGTGGTGGTGGAGGCCTGTATGTGAGGTGGTGGAGGCCTGTATGTGAGGTGGTGGAGGTCTGTATGTGAGCTGGTGGAGGTCTGTATGTGTGGTGGTGGAGGTATGTATGTGTGGTGGTGGAGGTCTGTATGTGTGGTGGTGGGTCTGTATGTGTGGTGGTAGAGGTCTGTATGTGTGGTGGTGGATGTCTGTATGTGTTATAGTGGAGATCTGTATGTGTGGTGGTGGAGGTCTGTATGTGTGGTGGTGGAGGTCTGTATGTGTTATGGTGGAGGTCTGTATGTGTGGTAGTGGGGGTCTGTATGTGTGGTGGTGGAGGTCTGTATGTGTGGTGGTGGAGGCCTGTATGTGTGGTGGTGGTGGGTCTGTATGTGTGGTGGTGCAGGCCTGTATGTGTGGTGGTGGGTCTGTATGTGTGGTGGTGGTGGGTCTGTATGTGTGGTGGTGGAGGTCTGTATGTGAGGTGGTGGAGGCCTGTATGTGAGGTGGTGGAGCCCTGTATGTGAGGTGGTGGAGGTCTGTATGTGAGGTGGTGGAGGTCTGTATGTGTGGTGGTGGAGGTCTGTATGTGTGGTGGTGGAGGTCTGTATGTGTGGTGGTGGGTCTGTATGTGTGGTGGTAGAGGTCTGTATGTGTGGTGGTGGATGTCTGTATGTGTTATAGTGGAGATCTGTATGTGTGGTGGTGGAGGTCTGTTTGTGTGGTGGTAGAGGTCTGTATGTGTTATGGTGGAGGTCTGTATGTGTGGTAGTGGGGGTCTGTATGTGTGGTGGAGGCCTGTATGTGTGGTAGTGGAGGTCTGTATGTGTGGTGGTAGAGGTCTGTATGTGTGGTGGTGGTGGGTCTGTATGTGAGGTGGTGGTGGGTCTGTATGTGTGGTGGTGGTGGGTCTGTATGTGTGGCAGTGGAGGTCTGTATGTGTGGTGGTGGTGGGTCTGTATGTGTGGAAGTGGTGGGTCTGTATGTGTGGTAGTAATGGGTCTGTATGTGTGGTGGTGGAGGTCTGTATATGTGGTAGTGGAGGTCTGTATGTGTGGTGGTGGAGGTCTGTATGTGTGGTAGTGGGGGTCTGTATGTGTGGTGGTGGAGGTCTGTATGTGTGGTGGTGGAGGCCTGTATGTGTGGTGGTGGTGGGTCTGTATGTGTGGTGGTGCAGGCCTGTATGTGTGGTGGTGGGTCTGTATGTGTGGTGGTGGTGGGTCTGTATGTGTGGTGGTGTAGGTCTGTATGTGTGGTGGTGGGTCTGTATGTGTGGTAGTGGAGGTCTGTATATGTGGTGGTAGAGGTCTGTATGTGTGGTGGTGGTGGTCTGTATGTGTGGTGGTGGTGGTCTGTATGTGTGGTGGAGGCCTGTATGTGTGGTAGTGGAGGTCTGTATGTGTGGTGGTAGAGGTCTGTATGTGTGGTGGTGGTGGGTCTGTATGTGTGGTGGTGGTGGGTCTGTATGTGTGGT
>NC_091166.1:7868459-7873459 GCF_040958095.1 Procambarus clarkii
TTGTAGTCTTTCCCCTTAATGTCACTGTTAACACGTGAGGGGTGGCTAGGACAGACACCCGCTGATTAGGCAGTGAGGTTAAAGCCATCACGTCGAAGGCTAACGAGTCAAATGCCACACACGGTGTTAAAAGTTTTCTTACCCCCATCATCATCGGAGTCAAGGTCAGACGGTCTGAAACTGAGTGACTGTCTAAGAGAGAACATATACGGACTTGACGTGTTGATCCTAGCAAAATTGAAACCGTCTACTTCATTAATGGATCAGCTGGGTTGGAAGATATGAAAACTAGGGGGGGGGGTGTAAAATCCTGCTTCAACTATGTTGGATGTTAGAGCGAGCCTTGAAATAAAACCTGTTAAATGGCTTGTACTCAGAGATAATGAACAAGCCAATTTTAAAATATAATATCAAGTCTATGATTTTCCACGTTACGTTATGTTACGTTACATTGTGTCTTACAAGGTCTGAAAAAGTCACACACAGTAATAGAATGAACGGACCATGTTTGCATGTTGGTCACTTTACGTTATGAGGTTGAAAAAAACACTACCATTGAGATAACTGGGCTGTACTCAGTGATAATGAACAAGCTAATTTAAAATATAATGTCAAATCTATGATTATCCATGTTATGTGACGTTACATTGTGTTTTACAGGGTCTAAAACAGTCACACAGTAATGGAATGAGCGAACGATGTTTGCATGTTGGTCACGTTATGTAGGTAGACACAGTTTACATTTAAAAATTATATTTATTTGGAAGACAGAACGCTGATTTCTGCATTACGTTACTTTCTGCATGTTACAAGGGGGCCAAAACAGACACACAGTAATATTTATATGTAGAATAAGATTGAACACTGGATTACGGCACTCGTTACTCTTAAAAGAAGTTATTTGGGGAAAGAATGATGATTGCATGCTGGTCACGTTACGTTACGAGGTGTAAAAAACACAGTAGCATGTTGGTCAGGTTACGTTACAAAGTGTGAAACACGTAGTAACAGTGATTTTGATTTGTTATAATAAAAAGATTGAAGACCCCTTACGACACTCATTACTCTTAAAATGTTATTTGTGCGAAGAATGATGTTACCATGTTGGTCACATTACGTTTCAAGGATACAAGGGTAAGAGTGCGGGGTGTTGAAAATTGTCGTTAGTCTTCCATCCTCTGCTGAGGACGTATGGAATGGGTTGAGCTCTGTGCTTATTCCGATGGAGACATGTCAGTCTTCCTTTTTTTTTTTTTTTGAGATATATACAAGAGTTGTTACATTCTTGTACAGCCACTAGTACGCGTAGCGTTTCGGGCAAGTCCTTAATCCTATGGTCCCTGGAATACGATCCCCTGCCGCGAAGAATCGTTTTTTCATCCAAGTACACATTTTACTGTTGCGTTAAACAGAGGCTACAGTTAAGGAATTGCGCCCAATAAATCCTCCCCGGCCAGGATACGAACCCATGACATAGCGCTCGCGGAACGCCAGGCGAGTGTCTTACCACTACACCACGGAGACTGCTAATCCTTCGGTTAATGTAACGTTTCGAGCCTCAAAACCTAATGGTGCGTTTATGAACTGAGTCCCTACTGTAGTATTATTATTATTATTTCTGATCATATGTAAAGGCTTTCGCACAGAACAACCGGTTTATCCAATCCTACGTAGTTAGCGGCTATCAACTGAAAGTATTTTAAACTAAAAACTAAGTTCCTCTGTTAATGAATACTCTCCTGACCTTAGTTCTCGAGCTACGTATTTTATTTTAGTACCAACGTGTTCGCAATAAAATTCCCTAGAAGAACATCAGTAAAAAAAAGTCACGAAACGTATAGGGATACCAGCACCAAATAAATAACTACGAAGATGACTCGCTGTGAGCGCCAAACAGCAACAAAATGTTTTTACTCTTCGGATTGTTATCACCTCCACACTTGTCCTACAGCGTTAATTTTGGTATCAATGGACTCGCAATTAAATTTCCAACACGGTGATATGAATATAAGCGTAGAATAATGATTGCGGCCCGCCCGCAAGAGTGTGGGAAGTGGTGAAATTGTTACCCGGTATCGGTGACGGGACGACGCACGGCGCTTTGAAAGTTTATACTTATTTCACTCTCATGACATTATTATTCTATGTACGTCATTCATTTTTGTGTCAATGTGTTCGCAATAGAATGTTCTATGAGCCCGTAGGTAAAAAAGATCAACAAAGCGTAAGATAGAATAGCGCCAAATATAAAACAACGCTGGAACATATCAGTGAGAGTCAAACACACATGAAATGTTTTTACTTTTGTTATGTTTGTGAACCTTTCATGAACGTATTGTACCATGCAGCCTATTGGTGAGAAAGAGAGTTTCATGGCGCGCAGTTTGAAACCAACCCAAAGTAAATCGGATAAAAATTGAATTTTATACAAATATTTTAAAAGAGGACATAAATTTATGTCCACTTAGCGGGAGCGGGTAGGCGAAACAGGACGCCAGGAGGAGTCCTCAGCCGCAGAAAGTGTTTATTAACAACACACACCGACTATTCCATTGAGAATTAGTAAGGTGAAGATTAGTCACCTGCTGGATCAAGCTGTCGGAAAACCCGACACCATTTACTAATATTTCATACAATAGGCAGATAATATTGCTGCTGTTGTATACACAAGTTAACCTATAGAAAATGTAGCTTGTATTGGAATTTTCCATCAATAGAAAACGGGATATCATTGCCACATAGTGCTAAAAATTAACCAGGTATTCTGTTGGGAATTATTCTTAAATATCGTAGTCTTTGGGCTTTTAATATCATAAAAACATCTCATTTGAATTAACTTAATTATCAGTATCAAAATAGAGTAGATGTGACCCTTCTATCACTTATTGACATCTGGACGAGGAGAGCCAAGGCGTCAGTGGTGAGGGAGGTCAGCCATTGTTAAGAACATAGTGGCTGGAGCAAATTCAGCTCCTATAAATTTTCCTTTTGGACGAAGTGTTATGGAGATCAAATTAGTGCTTATTCCATCATCAACACACAGTCAACATCTATAAAAGGGAAGTGTTTTACCGAAACCCGTTTATCTAATCATTTCTGGCCAGTTAATGTTAAGGGCAAACCGGTTAGGGCACTAAACAAGCCACTAAACACAGGTAATTATTCCTTAGTCCTTATCTAATAATATATAAATGCTTCATCTCATATAACTGCCATATAGTAGGATTCCGGCTTTACAGCTAGTGCTGTAATCCTGGTACATCAGTTACTTGGGGTGCTAGAAGCTAGCCTCTCACAAGGACAATTTTGTGTCTACATCCCAGTTATACCTGGTGGACTAAGCCTGCTGTACAATAAGATAAGGCACCTCCTCAATTTATTTACTAATATATGTAGTTTAATACTGAAGTTTGATTGACTGCATATATATAAATTTAATATCCCCCCTTAATGTGTAAGGATCGATTTGTGAGAATTATTTCTGAAATACAGTCCGTTAATCATCATACAAGTTGCTGTCAAAATATATAAATTAACGTAAATATAAATTGTATATAATTCATATAAATTAAATAAATATAAATCTCACAGGTCGGTTCCCACATGAGTGCTAATGTTGGGATGAAAGAGTAAGGAAACTGTGTGACAACTCAGCGATAAGGAGAGATAAGACAGATCTGTCATTCATCGTTAGATTATTCCTCTGAATAAGCCGAATCTTTAAAGAGTTAAAGTTAAGAGTCTTTAAAACTAAGGCTACTTAGAAAAAATACTTTTCCCAACTATGGTATGTTTTACATTGAATAAAAAAACACACAACTCCCTCATTAAAGAATATAACTTACATAAAGTGAAAAGCCACTGCATTAAGTTTGCATTGAATAAAAATACATCAGCAATGTTTTACCCCGCTATATTTCTCTCTTTTATACAAAGTAAAATAACTGGATGAGATATGAAAATAGAAGTTGCATGTTGTGAGAGCCTTGTGTGGACTCGGAGATATGATCACCCCATATAAGTTTCTCAAAGGAATGATAAGCTAGGTAAAGACGGATTATGTAACACAAGACATCCATGCAGTAGTGAGATTCCCTTTGATGGCATGAAACGTAATTGAGAGTTTGTGCACGTGTCAATGAAATTTAAGATGAGCAAAAATTTATTGGAGTGCTATTTTAGTCAAGAAATGATACAAAAATTGTGTTTATCGATTAGTGAGAGGCAGGAGAAGAGACTAGGAGGTATGTGCTATGATCACACAGTTAACAAAAAAAATATTAGAATTTGTAGGTAGTGATCACGTTTCCACAAACTCTTCTGTCTTCATCTTTGTGTGGTGCATATTTCACAAAGTCTTTCTTCCTAACTCACCCTTCTTAGTACATGGACTAGCGGCACACCTTTGTTTAAACTAAATCTACACACTCGATAAGAAATGTGAAAAACTATATCTGCATTCATTATGATAGATATGTTGAACTGCTTAAAGGAAGCTTATTTACTAGAAAAAACTTGTAATAGTTTAAATGCCTGTGAAGTATTTACTTTGCTAACAGCACGATGCTTGGATTTTGTATGTGGGGAACATGGCCCACCTATGGGAGAGAGCGAATAGAGACCTTTAAACCTAGTCACAGGTGGAATAGCTGGCATCTGTGCTTGTTCCAATGGAGTCCTGACAGTCTTCTTTCGGTTAATGTAACGTTTTATATCTCCAACCCTAGACGTGTGTTTGTGAACTGGTTCAGTACTCAACATGAGATATAAATAATTCTAAAGGCTTTTTGCACAGAACAACGGGTCTGGGAAGGGTGGAGCGATAGTTGATAGTAAAGGCTGTGGAGGGGGTGGGAGGGGAGTTGGGGTGGGGTGGATGGCGGTGAGGCTAGGATCATCCCCAATACCTTCCCCTATCTCAGTACACCTCAAACCTCAAACCTCCACCCCAGATGTGTGTAATGCCGAAGCTCCCAGGGTTAGATCTAAAATGACATATA
>NC_091166.1:7875959-7895959 GCF_040958095.1 Procambarus clarkii
CGACCAATAAGAGCATCAGAGTTACGGGGCGTTAGGTAACGGGGCTCTCTTTTCAACTGGGCATCCAGCTGTGGTGAGGCTCCTCTTGATGATGTCGTTAACTTCACTGTGCCTCGAGTGCCATCCCCCTGTGCTTTGGCAGAGTAGGCCATGGTGGCCATACCTGTCAGCCACCACCTCGCCGCAAATATACCTATATCTGGTGTGGATTGGGGAAGCAAGGCGGAGGGCCACATCAATTCGGAGGGCGTGTGGTGTGAGACGCGTGCCAGTTGCCGACATTGGGGTTGCTAACAGGAAATCCCGTGCATGTGGGGCTGCTACTGCTGTGAGGCGAGCAATGTCGTGTTGTGTTGTTGCAGCACCCAGGCACTCTGCAGCAACTTGGTCTACAATGGGGCCATCCCACCTGGATTGCTTGTGGGCTTTTAGGGATGGTGGTTGAGGTGATCGGCCTGCACGAGAGGCCCACTCTGTGGCACAGCTGTTAAATTGGGATCATGTACACCTGCCAGCTGATGTAAGTGGGCAGGTAGAATTTCCTTCACAAGGTCGTCGGATGCTGATAAGGAGGACAGGAAGGCTGGAACGGCGATTTGCGTTTCTGTTCGAACTCCGAGGCCCCCAAGTCTTACGATATATATATATATATATATATATATATATATATATATATATATATATATATATATATATATATATATATATATTAATTCAGTAGTGGAAATACTTACCTGCAAGTCTCCCAGTGATGCTAGCTCCAGAAGTTGTATTTCCACAATTCAGTAAAAATGCCTACTGGCTTTACCTGAGTGACAGTTTTATTGACTGATGCTAAATGCTATTTAAATGCGGGCAGTGGTTTGATTAGATAAAAGAAAATTGAAGACTGGTATGCGATGAGGCTCGTTACTCAGAGTCCAAGCGAAATTAATAGATCTATACATCAGGCTATATTCATTATTTGTTATGAATATAGAGACACGCATGTTAGCCCCCCCCCCTTTCCTCCACAATCTAGGAGGGGAAAGTAAACAGAGTGCTAGGTGTACAGGGACGAGGTGGGGGGCCTGCTGGAGAGTGGGTATGGGGTGCGGTATCGCCTCATTTAGCCCAGTTATGTGTCAAACTCCCAAGAAGCGAGCCGCCCCCTGAAGGTTCGTTCACCGCCCAAATTATATATAAAGGGTTTACAGCTTTAACTACTTACTGACTGATGAAAGACATACAAGACCACAGGCTGACATGTGCCCCTCTCCTACTTACCAACATACATATTGCTTTAAAACACAACAGTAAATATTCACCCACGACATAATGTTTAAGTTCTACCTGTTGTAAGATAGGACAGACTATCCTTACAAAACACTTGTCAGATTAAACAGTCAGCCCGCCCAAACACTACCTATATACCTGTGAGGGGCGTCAGGAGATGGGGAGGAGGGAAAGGGGGGCAGGACTGGGTATGGTAGCACCTAATGTTGTCATTCAACGCAGTTGAACCTCGACCTTTGAAGAGGTAGCCCGCCATGTTCCATGTGCTCATGTCAGCGATTTGCTGAGACACGCTGTTTTATGCTGGGTTGGAATATTTGTATGTAGGACCTAAAAAGTAGACTACCTAGATAGCTTGAAAGTGAAAACTTAGTAATATTATTGGATTCGTGATAAAAATGTAGATGGACTAACCCAAAACTCTGCTTTATTTTAATTTTGTCATTGTCCACCCTGTCATTTTCCCTGAGAATTTTGCAGGTGGTCTGACACAAGTGGTATACAGGGTCCTGAACGATTCCTTACACATGTTTCTAAACGCAGTTTTATGTTCGCACAAACCTGACATATCCCGCTGATGATATCCCTTTGCTGTGGACCTCTGGGGACAGATTCCGTGTGATATCAACCCCATATTATTTGTATTATTATTGTTGTAAATGTCTTAGTGTTTAATAAAAGAATAAAATTTATATAAAAATGTGTTTACAACCTTTTACTACTATTCTTTTTGTTCTGAATACAGAGATATATATCAGGTGATTAGCATAATTAAAAGAACTCTACCTCTGGCTATAGTCATTTATTTGATATGAATTCAGTGATATATATATATATATATATATATATATTATATATATATATATATATATATATATATACAAATATATATATATGTATATATATAAATGTATATATATATATATATATATATATATATATATATATATATATATATATATATATATATATATATATATATACAAATATATATATATGTATATATATATATATATATATATATATATATATATATATATATATATATATATATATATATATATATATATATATATATATATATATATATATTGGTGGCAGTCTTTCCTGTAGACATATATTATTAAATATGACCGAAAAAGTAAGATTAATAATTCTAACACGAATTTTCTCGATCTTTCGTACATTTCTTTTCACTGTTGGTGGTAATTCAAAAATCAATTCTCCAAAATTCATTTTTATTTCTAGCCTGACGCGACACTTGAGCGCGTTTCGTAAAACTTATTACATTTTCAAAGACTTTAGTTTACAAACACACAACTGAAACTGAATTATGCTTTACACATCTTCGAGGTTTATATCTACATTTGGGTGAGGTGGATGAGGTGAAAAACGAACTTTCAACAATGGGTATTCAATGGGTATTAAATTCCAACACAAGACAGAACACGAAACAATGGGTATTGAATGGGTATTAAATTCAAACACAAGACAGAACACGAAACAATGGGTATTGAATGGAAGTAATTGTAGAAAGCCTATTGGTCCATATTTCTTGATGCTTCTATATTGGAGCGGAGTCTTGAAGTGGGTAGAATATAGTTGTGCATTAATTGGCTGTTGATTGCTGGTGTTGACTTCTTGATGTGTAGTGCCTCGCAGACGTCAAGCCGTCTGCTATCGCTGTATCTATCGATGATTTCTGTGTTGTTTGCTAGGATTTCTCTGGCGATGGTTTGTTTGTGGGAAGAGATTATATGTTCCTTAATGGAGCCCTGTTGCTTATGCATCGTTAAACGCCTGGAAAGAGATGTTGTTGTCTTGCCTATATACTGTTTTTTTTAGGCTTACAGTCCCCAAGAGGGCATTTGAAGGCATACACGACGTTGGTCTCTTTTAAAGCGTTCTGCTTTGTGTCTGGAGAGTTTCTCATGAGTAGGCTGGCCGTTTTTCTGGTTTTATAGTAAATCGTCAGTTGTATCTTCTGATTTTTGTCTGTAGGGATAACGTTTCTACTGACAATATCTTTCAGGACCCTTTCCGCCGTTTTATGAGCTGTGGAAAAGAAGTTCCTGTAAAATAGTCTAATAGGGGGTATAGGTGTTTTGTTAGTTGTCTCTTCAGAGGTTGCATGGCGTTTCACTTTCCTTCTTATGATGTCTTCCACGAAACCATTGGAGAAGCCGTTGTTGACTAGGACCTGCCTTACCCTACAGAGTTCTTCGTCGACTTGCTTCAATTCTGAGCTGTGACTGAGGGCACGGTCGACATAAGCGTTAACAACACTCCTCTTGTACCTGTCCGGGCAGTCACTGTTGGCATTCAGGCACATTCCTATGTTTGTTTCCTTAGTGTAGACTGCAGTGTGGAAAACTCCGCTCCTTTCCATGACTGTTACATCTAGAAAGGGCAGCTTCCCATCCTTCTCCATCTCGTAAGTGAAACGCTACACAGAATTCTGCTCAAATGCCTCCTTCGGCTCCTGCAGATGTTTGACATCAGGTACCTGTGTAAAAATGTCGTCAACATACCTGCAGTATATGGCCGGTTTCAAGTTCATGTCGACTAAGACTTTTCGCTCGATGGTACCCATGTAGAAGTTTGCAAACAGGAAACCTAGGGGAGAACCCATGGCGACCCCATCTACTTGCTTATACATGTGTCCATCCGGGCTCAAGAAGGGTGCCTCTTTAGTACAAGCTTGGAGTAGTTTCCTCAGACTTTTCTGGTATGTCATGTCTACTTCATGCTACAAACGAATGGAGAAACAGCAACATCGACGAAAGTCTCCGTACTCGCATTGAACAACACCTCTAGTGCTTTTGGGAGATGGTGGTCTTTGGTGTGTATAAATACTCCGAAATTACCATCTCTTTTAAGGGTCTGAGCGTGGTGCAGTGGGTTAAAGGCGTACTTGTTATGCCAGTTGCTGGAAGGCTTCTGTGCTGGCTAGGGTTCGAGTCTCCTGGTGGGAAAGTTTTCTAAAGTTGTGTAAATATATATATATATATATATATATATATATATATATATATATATATATATATATATATATAATATATATATATACAAAGTGTTTACTATTTTTTTGCCTCGTTTGTGGAGGACTGGGGAAATGGGAAGTGGGGAATTGTCGACTTATTGATAACTTTCACCTACATGGGACGGGAGTGAGGGGGAGCGGGGAGGGAGTGACACACGTCACCTCCATAACGCCAACACAGTTCACTCCTGTACGGGCTGTTAAAGACCACACACAAGGTGTGCAATTGCACACCAGTTGCAAGGCTCATGCACGGTCTTCGTCTCAATTTACGCTACTAACTACCGTCACTGTTCGAAAGTCATTGGAAGCCCAGGCTAAATCCCAAACGACTCAACAGCACTTGGTGATAAGCTTGGGCATAGATATTTCATCGAATCACCTCAGTTTGTGGGGCCACGTGAGCAACACAAATACGAACCAGCTTGAATGGTTCCAAAGCCAATATGCAACTGAAAACTCCAAACAACAAAAAGATTTGAGCCCAGACAGCCCGAAGCACTATGTACAGGGCGAACTTGTACCCTAATCACTCGACCAACGTGATTGTTTAAAAGTCACTGGAATCCGGGCCTAATCCCCAACAACACGACAGCACGTGGTGGTAAGCTTTAGGCATAGATATATGATTGAATCACCTCACATTTTGGGTCACGTGAACAACACAAATGCGACCAAGCTTGAATAGTCCCAAAGGCAATATGCAACTGAAAAATCCACACCCCCAGAAGGTTTCTAACCCAGACAACCAGGAGCACTATGAACATAGCATACTTAGTACCTTAACCACTCGATAAACATTACTGTACAAAAGACATTGAAAGCCGAGGCTATATCACCAATGAGTCGACAGCATTTGGTGGCAAACTTGAGACAAAGATATTTTATCGAATAACCTCACTTTGTGAGGCCACGTGAGCAACACCTGTGCGAACAAGCTAGAATTGACCCCAAGCCATTATGCAACTGAAATTACACTCTCCAGATGGATTCTAACCCAGACAGCCGGGACCGCTGTACACATGTCATACCTGGTTCCTTAACCTCTCGACCACTGTGACTGTACAAAGGTCATTGGAAGCCGAAGCTATATCCTTAATGACCCGACAACACTTGTTGGTAAAAATAGGCATTGATTTTTCATTAATTCACCTCACTCTGTGGGGACACGTGAGAAACACAAATGTAAACAAACTTGAATGGTCCCCAAGCCAATATGCAACTGAAAATTTAACACCCCAGAAGGACTCGAATCCAGACAGCAAGGAGCATTATGCACATGGCATACCTAGTTCTTTAACCACTCGACCACCGTGACTGTACAAAAGTCATTGGATACCGAGGCTTTATCCCTAACGACCCGGCAACACTTGATGGTAAGCTTGTGCATAGACATTTCATAGAAGCACATCACTCTGTGGGACCATGTGTGCAACCCAAATGCCGACAATCTTCAATGGTCCTCACGCCAATATGCAACTGAAAACTCCACACCCCAGAAGGATTCTAACTCCAGACAGGTAGTTTCACTATGCACATGGTGTACCTGGTTCCTTAACCACTCGACCACCGTGACTGTACAAAAGTCATTGGAAGCCAAGGCTATATCCCCAACATCCCGAGAGTACATTGTGGTAATCTTGGGCATAGATATTTCATTGAATCACCTCACTTTGTGGGACCATGAGAGCAACACAATGCAAACAAGCTTGAATGATCCCCAAGCCAATATGCAGCTTAAAAATCCACACCCCAGAAGTATTTCGAACCCAGACTGCCAGGAGCACTATGCACATGGCGTACCTGGATCCTTAACCACTCGACCACAATGACTGTACAAAAGTCTTTGTAAACCAAGTCTATATCCCCAACGACCCGACAGCAATTGGCGGTGAGCTTGAGCATAGATATTTCAATGAATAACCTGATTTTGTGGAGCCACGTGAGCAACATAAATGTGAATAAGCTTGAATGGTCCTCCAAGCCCATATTTAACATGTGACTGGGTCACTTGAGCAACACAATTACGAATAAGCTTCATTGGTCGCCAAGCCGATATGGAACTGAAAACTCCACACCCAAGAAGGATTCGAACCCAGACAGCTAGGAGTACTATTCACATGGTACACCTGGTTCCATATCCACTTGACTACCGTGACTGTACAAAATTCATTGGAAGCCGAGGCTATATCCCCAACGACCCGACAGCCCTTGGTGGTAAGCTTGGGCATTGATATTTCATCGAATCATCTCACTGTGGGGACACGTGAGCAATACAAATGCGAACAAGCTTGAATGGTCCAAAGCCAATATGCAACTGAAAACTCCACACTCCAGAAGGACTCCAACCCACACAGCCAGGAGCACTATGCACATCTAGAGACTGAACAAACACATTGTCTAACTAAATCATTCATGAGTAGTAGGTTCTACTCGGTTTATCATGGTGAGCATTAATAGTTGCAGGTTATCATTGTGAACAATGATATCTAGCTCTAAATATCGCAGTGAGCAATAAAGTGTTCAAATTATCATGGAGAGCAATAACGCGCTTGAATTAGCATAGGGAACAGTAAAGCCCTCGAATTATCGTGGTGAGTATATATGATCGTTTGAGGGTGATCAACAAGGGGGCTCGAATTAACGTGAGGGAGCAATAAAGCGTAAAAAAATCATAATGAACAATAAGGGCTTAATTATTACGTTAATTCACAGGTGAGCTGTGGAGTCAGCTCGGGCTAATTAGTGCAAGATCCTTTTTGAGGAATAGCTAAGTACGAAATCTATAAAGATTCAAGGGTGAGCAGTGATATGCTCGAATTAGCGCAGGGAGCAATAAAGCATTCACACATCATAATGATGGGCTTATCATTATGATGTCATCATTAAGGGCTCAATTATTACGTTAATTTACGTATAATGGACCTAGGTCCTGGTGAATTTGTAGGTGTAGAAGTTTCTTGATTTCTTCGTGTTACTGTTAAATTCATGAAATGCTGTGTGCATTGAGTGCTAGATTCTCTAGCCTAATATTATTAATTACCTAGGGAGTGCTAGATTCTCTAGCCTAATATTATTAATTACCTAGGGAGTGCTAGATTCTCTAGCCTAATATTATTAATTACCTAGGGAGTGCTAGATTCTCTTGCCTAATATTATTGATTTACATGGGGAGACTGAATGTGGTCAATTATTATTTGTCAAGAATAATTCTGAGTCTACAGTGGGTTCATTGGCTTGGTCGCTGTGACATGCAACAATTTAGGCTGCAGACCACTGATTTTCCACTGAGAGTCATAAAACATCTCGGTAAATATCAATTGTACTATACTCAATCTATGTTTATTACTCAGCTTGGTTTCTCATTTAGCTTGTTGCTGGAGAGTTAATTTACTGCTGAATAATTTTGTTTTTATTGGCAGGCATAGGCTTCTACAAGTTTAAAGGTTTACCTGTCAGTAGCCACCTGCAGATTGGAGCATATTCATGCCCAATCGCTTAACATGTCCAGTGATAAACTGGTAATAGTGATCTGCTCTTACTAGTAGATTTACATTATTAAGGTGGTCAGATGTTAACTGGTTGTCAGCCAATTTAAGTCCATGATCCTTCAAGACCTTAGCTGTATACCTTAGACCTTTAATATTTAGGTCAAATGGTATTTTACGAGCAGTTGAACTACTGAGTATTCTTGGGTTCCTCGATTTATCATGAACCCTGATAGGTTTAATTTTACCTGTATGATAGATTTAAGTTAAGTGCCTCTGCCGCTTTCTGAATAATGAAAGTTCTCTGGGATCCTTGATCAAATATCCACAAGTGGTGATCTTGGTCCCTTTATTCTTTACTTGAAGTTAGGCAGTGGGCATGGTTGCATCCATTGAGACGCTGGTGATATTACGCTGTAAACTTCTGTCGCATCTTGCAGCACTGTACTGGTGTAGATTCTCTACTTCCTTATTCTAGGATTAAAATTATTTGTTTTCACAAATTTGCACAGTGTAGCATGATGTTTACCCCTTCTACACCTATTGCAGGTGTTCAGTGGCGTTTCACAGCTGTTAACATTATGTGATTTGTGACACCGAGTATATCTGTGTGACTGTTTGAGTATCTGACTCGTGTGTCTCTACTAAAATAATTACTACAATTGTACAAAGAATTGTTTTGATTGCAAAACAACCGTAATCACCATCCTACAGTTCGTTTAGGGGTCACCGGATTAGGTGAAACTGCAACTACATGTTGTAAAGGTTTTGCTTCTTGCATTTGCTTGTTGTTTTGTTTCTTCGGTGGAAGTGTTAGGTTTACTATTGTCAGTGATTGTTGTACTCTGGGGAGCCATTATTGGACTCTTAGGAGTACTTATTGGACTCTTGGGTCTCTTAGGAGCTCTTGTGGTGCTCTTAGGTCTTACTGATGAATCAATGTTTGACCTGTTGTTATTACAGTGGTGATTAGTACCCTAATTACCTAATGACTGTGTCACTTTAGGAGTTTCAGGTAAGGAACCTAATATGGGTACGGTTTCTGTAGGTTCACAATAGGCATTAAGTGCCTGGTTTGCTTGGTTATTATTTATATTATGCAAACCCGCGAATATATCCTGCATTGACAGGACATTACCATTATGGTTATGTATATAATTCATTGAGTTTCTCACCAGACAATTTTCTCTGGATGATAATTTTAGTCATCCACTCAGCAGAGGGGTGATCCACCTCCTTACTGAAAGATTTTAACAGTGACTCAAGCTGAAAAGTAAAACCTAGTAAGGAGTCAACTGTCTGATGTGGTTGAGATAAGTCTAGTAATTGGTGTATGATGTCTATAAAAGTCTTTTCATTATCAGCAGTTGCTCTAGAGCTGGATGGCTTGGTTGATGCTAATGGATTCTGCATCAACTCCAGGAGGCTGGTGAGAGCAATTATGACTATCACTAATTTTGCTTAAGTCTTCTTGTTTAGCTCAGCTTTAATTATAACTTCAGCCTTTATTATAGCTTCAGCTTCTATTCCAGCTTTAGCTGCTGTTGCAGCTGAAGCTGCTTCTTCATCTTTTGTGTTAGATTCACTGTCTGTTGCAGCTTCAGGGAACGTTAGATAGTTTTTTAAAAGTTGTTCAATGTCAATCAATATTTTTGGATTAGTTGAATATGAAAAGGGCTGCAATTGTTCCAGTACTGTAGCCTAAATAGAAAGGGAGATTTAATTTTTTTTCAGCGAATATTACACATTTTCAAGTGAGTTGAAACCTTTCACCTTTTCAGATATAATCATTCTATGACACTTTTCTGACACATTAGCATATAATAAAGGATCTGTAGGAGGGGATTTTCCAAAACGTCTTTAGTTTTCTTAATACAAATAGTCAAAGTTCACCCCAAAAATTACACAAATATATCATGTTTATTGCTATTTATAAAATCAATAAATAAACATAGGAAAAATCGCTTCCTACAGATTTTAGAGACATAAACTTTACATATAAGGTGTAAGTTTCATGTAAATTGAATAAAAATGAAACTGTTTGAAGTCGTTTATGTTAATTGAAAAATAAATCTTTAAAATATTCAAGTCAAGTCTAAAGTACTGCCATCTGTGGCTGAGGTTGACATTAACAAATTTCCAAATTCCTCCAAAATTTACACCCTTGCAGATAGGCTTATGTGCAGTCAGGTGAATAAGTTTCATGCAAATCGGCCGATAAACAAATAAGAAAAAAAGAACAAAAAATAACAATTTTTTTTAATAAAACTAATTATAATTTGTTTTTAATATATTCTATTGTGGTAGCTGAGAGTCATAGACATAATGTCAGTTGATACTTTTGTTTGATAATCGTTTTTGACCATATTGGAAATTTTTTGACACATAATTCAATATTTTTTTCCCTTCCTATTTATGCTACGATGCTGAAACTTGGACCAAATGAAACCCTTCTCATATACAACTTGCAAAAAAAGTTTGATTGAAATCGAACTAGTTTTTATTTATGGCATATTTTTGCCATATATGAAACTAACGCCCCCTTCACCTGGAGTTTCATCTGCAGCTTCACTTGGTTTACTGGGTTTATGTGGGAGGCTTGTTAATTCAGTAGCCTCATGTATTGAATTTATAGACTCAGGGAATATTGAGATGATCTGTCTGAAAATTTATCAGACTTTGTGAATGAATCATTACGCAAAGTTGTATTAGATGAGACTGTAGAAAATGAAGGTTGAACAATTATAGATCCAGTGTAAGGATCTAGTTTAATTAGAGGAATCTCCTCATTTTGAGGTAGCTCATGTATTTCATATGAGCTGTTTGCTCGCTTGGGTATAGGTAAAATACAAAAATGTTCTAACACATTAGGAACACTTTGTGTCACTAGCACTCTGTAACAATGATCTAACTTGGCCTGGATTTTGTCTACATAGTCGGCAAGGTCAGATTCAATTAGACTTAATTCGTATGGGTCAGTATTACTGACAAGGAGTATGTTCCTATAAGGCTCGATTATATCCTTTACTTGGTCATATTTTTGGCTAGCCACCTTTGTGGAAATTATTGGCCTGGATATATCAACTGGGTTAGTTCCTAACCATTTATCACATTTGTCAAGTGGTCTTGATTAGTGACTTGTAAAACCTTTCAAGATTCTTTCAGTTTTTTCTGGAGTAGCCATGTTGGCTATGGGTTTGAGCCTCACAGAGCTTATATAGCTACTTGGACAGCTATGGTACTTGCTCATATATATTGAGCAAGTATGGTTATTAACATCCTAATATATTCTTGATTAGGTTGATTTTAGTTTACCTCGTTTGGATGTTGGGTTACCTGCCTAACAGGAAGAACTAAGATTTGAGTAGTACTTGAATATCACTATTTGATTCCCTCGGCAGAGCTTTTCTTTATCGGCTGAGCTTTTCTTTATCGGCTTCGGATTTATATAGTGACATTCAGTAACACTCAAAGATGAACATAATAATAAGAATTTACACAATTAATAAGAATAGATCCCACCATACTTAGGGTCAGCACAAAAAAAATAATATTTACACCAGCAGTGTCGAACACAGTACTAGTTATGTAATAATTCTACTTATTAATGCAGCTAATGGTTTAGGCTGAATTTGTTCAAATCTCAGTACAATTGCAGTCTAAAATATCCTACCTCTGTTGGGTTGGCATAACTACAATAAATGTGGTGAAATAATGTGTAAAATAGTGCTATTTTTTTATTTCGTAATTTTATATAATATATAAAATCGTAAATGTTATACACGTAAGAAATACGTGTATAACAAATTTCATGAACACAAGATTATGAATTGTGTTTGGCAAGTATTCTACTGCCGTAAATAATGTTTAACACCTGACTGTACTTCCTAATTGAGGAATATAGTGTTATCAGGGTTAGTAATGATTAATTAATTTATGGGATCAGTAATTCAGGTTAGTATACTAGACCCTGAAATATTTATGAATTTACTGACTTGGGCGAGTCAGTAATCATAGATTTAATGTGGTTTAGGCTATAATATGGACAGTCTGCTAACAGCTGTAAATGAAATATTTGTATAGCCCAATAATGATAACACATAATAATTGGTGTTAGTAAATAATTAGTTATGACTGAGGATAGCTTGATTCTCAGCTATCTATCTAGGTTCGAAGGACCATACTTTGTGAGGGAAAACTTGACTCATGTAAATCGTTTAAATTGATACTAATTTCGATAGCTACGAAGGACCACCACTTTTTGTGAAAAAGTGGAAAACTAGGTAGAGCAAATGGTTAGATATTATTTTAATGACTAGTGTCCTTTGGATGTTCTTAATTAATAATACATTGAATATTTAGGGACTGTATATTATGAGTCAAATTCACTCACCCAAAATGGGGGGTTACATGACAAAAGATTAATATATCCCTAGCATGATTTCAGTGCTGGTTCTTCACTGAAGTAACTAAATGAAAAAGAAAATTAAAATTATAATATATTAATAATTAGAGATAAATATACCTCAAAATACTACAGTAATGTAGTAAAATAAGATTAATCAATGGCAGTAATAGTACAGTAATTAGCATAAGATAAGACAATTATGCCGATCAACTCTGTTAGTAAAGTGTTAAGAAATATATGCACTAGAAATATATGGCATTGTTACGGTGCCCTCTCCTATTCCTTCCGTGTGCCCGCTTTAAGAGTCATATCAGCTCTCCCTACTGATCCTCTGAGATACAAGGAGTCTGTTGGTATATGTGGCGACCAGACCGGCCGCAAGATAAGGGAGAAATTTACATCATAAGTTTGTAGGTAAAGGGGAAAGTGGCACCCAGATATAAATGAATGAGTACCCCCTACTTGCAGATCCGCCGTTTTGTAGAAAACACTAGCCGTATGCGGATTGGGTGGCGGGCTCTGACCAATCAGAGCCCGCTGTGATGTCACCGAGTGTCCCGGGCGGCGCCAACGTCAGAGTTGACCTGACTGTGGAGGTGAGAGGACGCGCCTCGGTCAGCTCTCGAGGATTTGAGGCTCTACAAGCCTTATTCAGTGGATTAAACTAGCCATCGCAGCCCACCATTGTTATTGGAGACCCTACGCTTCTGGGAAGCAAGAAAGAAGCCAAGTTCATTGAGCGGAGGAGTGCCAAACTTGGAAAATTGATCGGCGACGACGCTGTGCGGCGCCGCTCGATGCTGAGGGTCTGGAAAGGTGTGGCGGGCAGGCTTAGCTGTGACTGGGTCACATTCACTGAGGGTTTTGGAGGGACGACACTGTTCCTAGGACAAGGAGCAACGCCTTGTGGAAGGGAAGAGTGTGTGCATATACTGATTAGCTCAGTGCCCACTGGTGAACCAGGATTGGGACAGCTGAATCTCTGGGATTGGATCGGCGATGACGCGAAGGCTGCCCGACACCTGAGGAATGGGGACGGTGGAACGTTTCTGGATCGACTCAGGAAGCGTGGGAACCTCACACCATTGAGGGACAGGCGTCGTGAGCCAGGAATGTAAGGTAGATCAAATTTCCCCCCATTACCCCTTGTTTGAGTAGGCTAGATAGGCCACGATATATGCATTTGTATGTTGCAGGATGGCATTAATACTTTAGTAGTAGGATAGGCTGCAGGGCAGGGCAGCTGTGTCCAGGACTGTTGGAGAGGACAGTGTGCGTTGACGGCAGGACAGTGGAAGAAGAGGTGCCGATGTGGCGAAGAGGTGCCCTTCTGTGAGAGAGTGTGTGACTCCTGTCTAATCTGCCCAGTTGAAAGAGTGGTTGGAGGTCGTGGAAGAGAGTTGCTGACGATCTCCAGATTAATATCCTTATTTTCATTTTCATGTATTGCTTGTGATTATATGTGTGATCATGTAATTTGTGTCAGTAAATTCGCACATTTTATCATTGTGTTTAAGTGTGCCTCCATTATAATATTTCTCTATGAGCATACATGAGGGTTATCATAGTACCACCTAGGGAACATCACGTTCTCTATAGAAGTTCTTATCGCCTGGAGAGTGGTAAAGCAGCACAGACTTATATAAAAGTGTACCCTAAGCCATCCGACCAGTATCGGAGCGTGAATTGTGCTAACAAGCAACGTAGTGACTGGAGATAGGTAAAGTCACACAGAATTTTATGGGAGAGTACCCTGGTCTGTAGAGTCCAGTGGCAGATCGAGGGAGTAGCAACGCTCTGGCAACAAATAGTATAGAATACACCCACTGAACTGCATCGCTGGGGTGCAGATATACTAACCCAGCTGGCGACCTTGTTAAGAAGAAGATAGGGAAGGCAGGCGGGAAAGGAGTTTCCTGCAACCTTTTTGTCTGGCAGGCAAGACTCAGGGAATTTATTGTTATAAGGTAAGCCTGAGTCTTCCTTCACTTCTCCACGGGTCTAGGCCAGAACTGTTAAAGCAGTTTCCCCGTGGTTGACTGAAGGGCTCCCAGGGTGAATCAGTGGCACCCCCCCCCTCCTTTTAGTGTTGGGAGCAAAGACCTGCGGTGGTGGACATTGCTGGTCCTCCCCTGTGGGACCAAGGGGACTCTGGTGAATCCCAGGAGTCGGAGGGGCTGAATATTCTGCCTTCTGAGCCCCTAGCAGCCGATTGCTAGCAGAGCCCCGGCCCACCCCCCGTGACAGCATACAATCATAATAAATTCATTAGAAATGGATATTGCCATAAATCTCAATCATTGATAAGTGGGGTTAGTAAATGTACACAAATCATTTCAGCTTCTTAGTTGTGATTGAGAAAAGTTGTCCCCGTGTGAGGTAGCTTCATCTGGAACTTGTTGAACATGTGTCTCAAAACATGCGTGGCTTGGGGAGTTGATCTCTCCTCAGGCGGACTCGTCACAGGCAAACCAGAAAAATGTAGAGGATGCCTACACTCAAATATCTCTACAACTATTAGGCAATGAAGGGATTAAATTTAGCTCACTGGGAACTTACTTGGTGGTTAGAGAAGGGCATACGTTATTACGATGAACAAATGGTAAAAATTCATGATCAGAGCTCAAATACAAGTAATATAAACCACTTAACCATATTGGTGTTCGCCGAAACGATCGTATGATCGTTTATGGAGCCACAGCAGTCACCAGTAATCGTAGGGGTCTGCTAAATGGTGTGCTCCAGAACTCCAGGTCTAGACTCGACACTGGTCTCTTCCGTTGGCCAGTAATATGACGCAATGGCGTGCAATGCGTGTCCTGGCGACGCTCCAGAGACGCTCCTCCTCTCTCTACCCCGTCTCGTCTGTGCAGGCGCGAACATGTTTCAGCTGAAATGGAAAATTCCTTTCCTTATAATCAGTCAACTTAATGAAGCGATAAAACTGGGGTTGACATTACGGGGAATTAGATATTAAATAAATTCTCCTGAGGAAATAATTAATATGAACCGGGTATTTATTAGACGAGGAATGGAGGGAAATTTCTGATTCCTCATTGACAATTTAATATAACAGATAAACTGTTAGAAAGTCATCTCTAGTTGATAACAAGCTAATATCAGATCACTGGTTGCTATACTGTTAGTTAATAATTCTTAGCAAGAATACTGATAGAAAGTGAGAATATTTCTTAATTCTCTAATATGTAGATAGTATTTATACCTCTGCGGAGTCGTCTGACACAATACATCCATGCCCAGTAAAAAGAATTTGGCAAAGAATACGCAGTAGGGAAAATATTAATTTCAATTAGTTCTACACGTTAATAATGTTGGTAGATGCTGTGCTTAGCATGCAAATGACAGTTAAATGTTGGTTTACTTCAAACAGCGAACGTCCTGAGTGCACTTGGTGCAAAGCTTGGGCATAGATGTTTCATTGAATCACTTCACTTGTGGGGCCACATAAGCAACCTAAATGCGAACAAGCTTGAAAGGTCCCCAAGCCAATAGGCAACAGAAAACTCCCCACCCCAGAAGGATTCGAGCCCAAACAGCCAGGGGCACTATGCACATGGTAGAACCTGGTTCCTTAACCACCCAACCACAGTGATTGTACATAAGTCATTGGATGCCGAGGCAATATTCAAAACGACCTGACAGCGCTTGGTGGTAAGCTTGAGAATAGATATTTCATCGAATCACCTAACTTTGTGTGCCCAAGTGAGCAACAAAAATGGTGAACAAGCATGCATGTTCATAAATCTAATAAGCTACTGAAAACTCCACACCCAGAAGGATTTTGAACCCAAACAGCCGGGCGACACTATGCACATGGCGTACCTAGTTCCTTAACCACTCGTCCACCGTGACTGTACAAAAGTCATTGAAAGCCAAGGCTATATCCCCAATGACCCGACATCACTTGATGGTAAACAATTGGGCATAGATATTTCATCGAATCACCTTACTTTGTGGGGCCCACGTAAGCAACACATATTGGAATAAGCTTGAACATCCCCCAAACCAACACGTAAACTGAAAACTCCTTACCCTAGAAGGATTCGAACCCAGATTGCCATTACCACTATGCACAAGGCATACCTGGTTCTTAACCACTCGACCATCGTGACTGGATGAAAGTCATTGGAAGCCGTAACTATATCCCTAACAACCCGACAACATTTGGCCGTAAGGATAAGCATAGATATTTCATCGAATCATCTTTTCTTTGTTGGCCCAGGTGAGCAACAAAAATATGAACAAGCTTGAATAGTCACCAAGTCAATATGCTACTGAAAACTCCACACCCTAAAGGATTCAAACCCAGACCAGCCAGGAGCACTATGCACATGGCGTGCCTGGTTCCTTATCCACCCCTCTACCGTAACTGTACAAAAGTCATTTTTGCCAAGGCTATATACCTAATGAACCGACAGCACTTTCTTGGAAAACTTGAGCATAGATATTTCATCGAATCACCTCACTTTGTTGGGCCACGTGAGCATCACAAATGTGAACAAGCTTTAATGGTCCCCAAGCCAATATGCAACTGAAAACTCCACACCCCAGAAGGCTTCAAACCCAGACAGCCAGGAGTACTATGCACAAGGCGTACCTGGTTCCTTAACGACTCGACCACTGTGACTGTATAAAAGTCATTGGAAGCCGAGGCTATATCTCAAATGCACAGACACCACTTTGTGGTAAGCTTATCTTGAGGTTATCTTGAGATGATTTCGGGGCTTTAGTGTCCCCGCGGCCCGGTCCTCGACCAGGCCTCCACCCTCAGGAAGCAGCCCGTGACAGCTGACTAACTCCCAGGTACCTATTTACTGTTAGGTAACAGGGGCATTCACGGTGAAAGAAACTTTGCCCATTTGTTTCTACCTCGTGCGGGAATCGAACCCGCGCCACAGAATTACGAGTCCTGCGCGCTATCCACCAGCTACGAGGCCCCTAGAAAAATAGCCACGGCCTGTCCGGGAGCTTGGGCATAGATATTTCATCGAATCACCTCACTTTGTGGGACCACGTGAGCAACACAAATGCGAACAATCTTGAATGGTACCCAAGGCAATATGCAACTGAAAACTAGACACCCGAGAAACATTCGAACCCAGACAGCAAGGAGCACTATGCACATAGTGTACCTGTTTCCTTAGCCACTCGAACACAATAAACTGTTCAAGTCATTGGAAGGCGAAGCTATATCCCCAACATCCCACAGCACTTTGGGTTAGCTTAAGCATAGATATTTCATCGAATCACCTCACTTTGTGGGGCCAAGTGAGCAACACAAATGCGAACAAGCTTTAAAGGCCCCCAAGCCAATATGCAATTAAAAACTCAACACCCCAGAAGGATTCGAACCAAGACAGCCAGGAACACTATGCATATTGTGTACCTGGTTCCTTAACCACTCACCCAATGTGACTGTACAAAAGTCAAGGAAAGACGAGGCTATATCCCCAACGAAACGACAGCACTTGGTGGTAAGCTTTAGCATAGATATTTCAGTGACTCATTTCACTTTGTGGGGCCACGTGAACAATACAAATGCGAACAAGCTTGAAGGTTCCCCAAGCTAATATGGAAAACTCCGCACCCCAGAAGGATTTGAAGCCAAATAGCCAGTGATCACTATGCACATGGTGTAACTAGTTCCTTTACCACTTGACCACCGTGCCTATACAAAAGTCTTTGGAAGCCAAGGCTATAACCACAATGACCCGACAACACTTGGTGGTAAGCTTGGGCATAGATATTTCAGCGAACCACCTCCGTTGTGGGGACAGGTGAGCAAAACAAATGCGAACAAGGTTGATTGGTACCCAAGCCAATATGCAACTTAAAACTTCACACCCGAAATTTTTTTTAACCCTGACAGCAAGGAGCACTATACACATGGCTTATCTGGTTCCCTACCACTCGACCACCGTGACTGTACAAAAGTCATTGAAAGTCAAGGCAATATCCTCAACAACCCGACAGCGCTTGATGGTAAACTTGGGCATAGATATTTCATTGATCATCTCACAGTATGGGGCAACGTGTTTAACACATATACGAACCAGCTTGAATAGTCCCCAAGCCAATATTCAACTGAAAAATCCACTCCCTAGAAGGATTCTAACCCAGACAGCCAGGGGCACTATGCACATGGCGCACATGGTTCCTTAACCACTCGACAACCATGACTGTACAAAAGGTCATTGGAAGCTGAGGCTATATCCCCAACGACATGACAGCACTTGGTGATAAGCTTGGGCATATATATTTCATTGAATCACTTCACTTTGTGGGACCAAGTGAGCAATACAAATGCGAACAGGCTTGAATGGTCACCAAGCCAATTTGCAACTGAAAACTCCACACTCAGAAGGATTCTAACACAGATAGCCAGGAGCACTATGCACATGTCGTACCTGGTTCCTTAACCACTAGACCACCATGACTGTACAAAAGTTACTGGAAGACGAGGCTATATTCTCAATGACACGACAGCTCTTGGTGGAAAGCTTGGGCACAGATATTTCATCGAATCACCAAACACTGGTGGGCCAGGTGAGCAATACAAATGCGAACAAGGTTGATTGGTACCGAAGCCAATATGCAATTTAAAACTCCACACCCCAGAATGATTCGAACCCAGACAGCCAGGAGCACTATGCACATGACGTACATGGTTCCTTAATCAGTCGACTACCGTGACTGTACAAAAGTCACTGGAAGCCAAGGCCATATCCCCAACGACCTGACAGCACTTGGTGGTAAACTTGGGCATAAATATTTAATTGAATTACCACACTTTGTGGGGCAACGTGAACAACACAATTGCAAAAAAGCTTGAATGGTCCCCAAGCCAACAAGCAACTGAAAACTCCACACCCCAGAAGGATTCTAATCCAGACATCAAGAAGCACTATGCACATGGCGTACAAAAGGTGGCATCAACTTAATGGCTTGATAAACATTGGAACGTACCGGGAGTTAGGATTCTGCCTCCTAGCGCTGAGTGATGTGGATGGTTTCATGGTCAAGATGTGGAAGTCGAAGCTCTAGAGCGGCTGCAGCTTTATCTTGTTCCACACGAAGTGCGACGGCGGCTTGTTGTTCTTGGAGACGGAGTTCGTCCCTCTCAGGTCCTCGTTCCAATTCAGCTCGTTATTCCAGGAATTGAAGTTGTTCCCTCTCACGTTCACTTTGGACTTCAACTTGTTCCCTCTGGAGGGCAGCTTGCTCCCTCTCACGTTCACGTTGAAGTTCAATTTGTTCCTTCTGGAAGGTAGATTCACGCTCTCTTACCTGAAGAGCTTCCTTCTGACGTTTACTTTCTATGTTGGCTAGCTCTATCTTCAACTTCATGGCTGCCAGGGCGGTCTTGTCTGCAATTAGATGTTGTTTTTGTGCCGCCGATGTGATTCGATCGTTGTCTACTAAAAAATCCAATATTAAATTATGGAGATCAATTTTAGTGGTTCCACGAGGTGAAGTAATATGGTACTCGGCATCTAACGTCAGCAGTTCCGCCTTGGTGGCACGGACGAGTATGCCCACCTCATCTTCTGGGTTATGGAGGAACGCATCAAGGCGGAACATCATGAATTAAGAGACAAGCAATATGCAGAAAATAACCTTCTATATGTGAACCAATATATGAGGGGTTAGATTGACAGGATGACGTGGCAATTTCAAACTTTCCTGAGTGAAATAATAAATATTATAAGGTAAGGTTATAAGATTTAAATTGAGTGATTTTATCATGAATGGTGAAAGAAAATGT
>NC_091166.1:7900959-7928459 GCF_040958095.1 Procambarus clarkii
GCACCACCCCCACATTCTACCCAACAGACACCCAACCTGCCCCATCCCCTGTCAGCCCCCCACTAAGTACCCACCTAGGGCACCCTCCCCCCACCCACCCCGCTCCCCCCACTCACCCCCCTTCTCCCCCTCACCCCTCTTCCCAGGACCTCCCTTCTCCCCCATCCCCCATGCCCTCCCTTCTCCCACATGCCTTCCCGTCTCTCCCACCCCCATGCCCTCCCTTCCCCCCTCCCCCCTAAGCCCCACCTCCCCCCACCCCACCTAAGTCTTCCCCTCTCCCCCACTCCCCTAAACCCTCCCCTCTTCTCACCCACCTCAGCCCTCCCTTTTCCCCCACGCCCCCCAAGCCCTCCACCCTTTTCTCTCCCCCCAAGCCCCCCCCATCTCCCCTATCCCCCACAGCCTCTCCTCCCCCCATGCTTCCCCAACCCTCCCTCTCTTACCCACCCCCTGTACCCTCCCCCTCTTATCCACCCCCTGTACCCTTCCCCTCTTATCCACCCCCTGTACCTCCCCCTCTTATCCACCCCTGTACCCTTCCCCTCTTATCCACCCCCTGTACCCTCCCCCTCTCCCCCACCACCCCAAGCCCTCCCTCCTCCACCAATCCCCCCGTGCCAGGTCCCCCCAGCTCCCACTCACCCCAGATCCCAAAGGTCCCCCCCCAGAAAAGAAGCAGAAGAGAGTCAGTTTCAGGGTGATGTACTCGAACATAGATGGGATCACAAGCAAGACAAGTGAACTAAGGGAAAGAGCACAAGAAGTTAACCCAGATGTAATCGGACTCACTGAAACAAAACTCTCTGGAATCATAACGAATGCCGTGTTTCCCCAGGAGTATACAGTAATAAGGAAAGAGAGGGAAGGTAGGGGAGGAGGCGGAGTGGCCCTACTCATGAGAAGGGAATGGAGTTTTAAGAAGATGGCCATCCCGGGCTGTGAGGAGTTCAGAGACTACATAGCAGGCACCATAACAATGGGAGGACCAAGAATAGTAGTAGCAGTAATATACAACCCTCCACCAAATGACAGGAGACCCAGTCAAGAGTATGAAAACAACAACAAGGCAGTTAACACTATAATTGAGAGGGCAGCCTCTGCTGCCTGTAGAAATAGATCCCACCTGCTCATCATGGGCGACTTCAATCACGGAAAGATTGACTGGGAGAACAAGGAACCGCATGGAGGCGAGGATACGTGGAGAGCCAAACTATTGGAGGTGGTGACAAGCAACTTTTTAACCCAGCATGTCGGAGAACCCACAAGGATGAGAGGCAATGACGAACCAGCGAGACTCGACCTAGTCTTCACTCTGAACGACTCCGACATAAGAGAAATCGGTTTTGAGGACCCAGTAGGGATGAGCGACCACAGTGTACTGGTGTTTGAGTACTTGATTGAAGAAGGGTTATTGAACTCGAGGAGGGATACCGAAACCAAAAGGTTAGCATACCGAAAGGGAAACTATGAGGGGATAAGAAAATTCCTAACAGATATAGCATGGGAAACAGAGCTCAGGGGAAAGACGGCCCAAGATATGATGGATTACATCACGCAGAAGTGCAAGGACGCAGCAAACAAGTTTGTGCCAGTCCAAAAGGAAAACAGAGAAATGAAGATGAGAAACCCATGGTTTAATCAAAGATGTAGGCTAGCTAAGCAGCAAAGTAAAAGGGCATGGAGAAACTATAGGAATAACAGGACACTGGAGAGCAGAGAAAGATACCAGAATGCCAGGAATGAATATGTCAGGATGAGAAGAGAGGCAGAAAGACAATACGAAAATGACATCGCAAGCAAGGCAAAGACTCAGCCTAAATTGTTGCATAGCCACATTAGGAGAAAAACAACAGTAAAGGAACAGGTTATGAGATTAAGGATAGGGGCGGAAGGATTCACTACAAATGACAAGGAAGTGTGTGAGGAATTGAATAAGAAATTCCAGGAGGTCTTCACCTTAGAGCAAGGAGAAATTCCAGAGGTAAGTGAGGGAATAGCTAACCAGGAACCACTGGAAGAGTTTGAGATTACCAGTGGGGAAGTAAGGAAGTGTTTACTAGAGTTGGACGTGACGAAGGCTATAGGCCCAGATGGAATCTCCCCTTGGGTTCTAAAGGAAGGAGCAAGAGAACTAAGCCTACCACTCTCCATAGTGTATAACAAATCACTGGCAACAGGGGAACTGCCAGATATTGGAAAGCAGCTAACGTAGTCCCGATATACAAGAAAGGGGATAGACAGGAGGCACTGAACTACAGGCCAGTGTCCCTAACCTGCATACCATGCAAGCTGATGGAGAAGATTGTGCGAAAAAAACTAGTGGAGCATCTGGAGCGAAGGAACTTTGTAACACAGCATCAACATGGGTTCAGGATGGCAGGTCCTGCCTCACAGGGTTACTTGAATTCTACGACCAGGCAACAAAAATAAGGCAAGAAAGAGAAGGGTGGGCAGACTGCATATTTTGGATTGTCAGAAAGCCTTTGATACAGTGCCACACAAGAGGCTAGTGCGAAAGTTGGAGATGCAGGCTGGAGTGAGAGGGAAGGTACTCCGGTGGATAGAGGAGTACCTAAGCAACAGGAGACAACGAGTCTGTGTGAGGGGTGAGGTCTCAGATTGGCGAGACGTCACAAGTGGAGTCCCGCAGGGGTCAGTCCTTGGACCTATACTGTTTCTGGTATATGTAAATGATCTCCCAGAGGGTATAGATTCGTTCCTCTCAATGTTTGCCGACGATGCAAAAATTATGAGGAGGATTGAAACAGAGGATGATAGTAGGAGGCTACAAGATGATCTGGATAGACTGAGTGAATGGTCCAACAAATGGCTGTTGAAGTTCAACCCGAGTAAATGCAAAGTAATGAAACTAGGCAGTGGAAACAGGAGGCCAGGCACAGGATACAGAATAGGAGATGAAGTACTTAATGAAACAGACAGAGAGAAAGATCTAGGAGTTGATATCACACCAAACCTGTCTCCTGAAGCCCACATAAAGAGAATAACGTCTGCGGCATATGCGAGGCTGGCTAACATCAGAACGGCGTTCAGGAACCTGAGTAAAGAATCATTCAGAATCTTGTACACCCACATCACCAAGACCAATCCTGGAGTATGCGGCCCCAGCATGGAGCCCGTACCTTGTCAAGCACAAGAATAAGCTGGAAAAAGTCCAAAGGTATGCTACTAGACTAGTCCCAGAACTAAGAGGCATGAGTTATGAGGAAAGGCTGCGGGAAATGCACCTTACGACACTGGAAGACAGAAGAGTAAGGGGGGGACATGATCACAACCTACAAAATCCTCAGGGGAATCGACCGGGTAAACAAGGATGAACTATTCAACACTGGTGGGACGCGAACAAGGGGACACAGGTGGAAGCTGAGTACCCAAATGAGCCACAGAGACGTTAGAAAGAACTTTTTCAGTGTCAGAGTAGTTAGTAAATGGAATGCATTAGGAAGTGATGTGGTGGAGGCTGACTCCATACACAGCTTCAAATGTAGATATGATAGAGCCCAATAGGCTCAGGAATCTGTACACCAGTTGATTGACGGTTGAGAGGCGGGACCAAAGAGCCAGAGCTCAACCCCCGCAAGCACAATTAGGTGAGTACAATTAGGTGAGTACACACACACACACACACACACACACACACACACACACACACACACACACACACACACACACACACGCACACACACACACACACACACACACACACACACACACACACAGGAAGTGTGTGTGTGTGATCACTTTAGGAAGTGATGTGGTGGAGGCTGACTCCATACACAGTTTCAAGTGTAGATTTAATAGAGCCCAATAGGCTCAGGAATCTGTACACCTGTTGATTGACGGTTGAGAGGCGGGACCAAAGAGCCAGAGCTCAACCCCCGCAAACACAACTAGGTAATTACAACTAGGTGAGTATACACACACACACACACACACACACACACACACACACACACACACACACACACACACACACACACACACACACACACACACACACACACACACACATACACACACACACACACGTAACAAATGGAGGGAAAAAAATTATAGTCGTAGTCATATATAATCCACCACCAAATGACAGAAGACCTAGACAGGAATATGATAGAAACAACATGACCACCATTAACATAATAGAAAGAGCAGCTTCTGTTGCTAGCAGGAATGGATCTGGACTACTAATTATGGGAGACTTCAACCATGGGAAGATAGATTGGAAGAACAGAGACCCGCATGGAGGACCAGAAGCATGGAGGGCTAAGCTGCTGGACGTGGCAACAAGAAACTTTCTAAGCCAGCACATCAATGAACCAACAAGAATGAGAGGAGAAGATGAACCAGCAATGCTTGATTTGATATTTATCCTAAATGAGTGGGATATAAGAGAAGTTAAGATGGAAGCGCCCTTGGGAATGAGTGACCAGTGTATTGAACTTTGAGTACCTGGTAGAGCTAGGACTTATCTCCCCCAAAAAAGAACTAGGAATCAAAAGGCTGGCATACCGAAAGGGAAATTATGAACAGATGAGAAGTTTCCTAAGTGAAATACCTTGGGACACAGACCTCAGAGATAAGTCTGTACAGGGTATGATGGACTAAGTTACCCAAAAGTGTCAGGAGGCAGTAAACAGGTTCATCCCGGCACAAAGGGAAAAATCCGAGAAGCAACAGAAGAATCCATGGTATAATAGGGCATGTATGGAAGCGAAGAAACTGAACAAAAGGGCGTGGAGGAACTTCCAGAATAACAGAACACCAGAAAGCAGAGAGAGATACCAGAGAACCAGGAGTGAGTACGTCAGGGTGAGAAGAGAAGCAGAGAAAAGTTTTGAAAATGATATAGCAAACAAGGCAAGACCAAACCAAAGCTACTCCACAGTCACATCAGAAGGAAAACAACAGTGAAAGAACAGGTATTGAAACTTCGAACAGGCGAGGACAGGTATACAGAGAATGACAGAGAGGTGTGTGAAGAACTCAACAAGAGGTTCCAGGAGGTCTTCACAATAGAACTAGGTGAGGTCACTGTGCAAGGAGAAAGGGAGGTAAACCAAGAGGCCTTGGAAGAGTTCGAAATTACGAGAGAGGAGGTCAAGAGACACCTGCTGGATCTGGATGTTAGAAAGGCTGTTGGTCCAGATGGGATCTCACCATGGATACTGAAAGAGTGTGTAGAGGCACTTTGCTTGCCACTCTCCATAGTGTATAGTAAGTCACTGGAGACGGGAGACCTACCAGAAATATGGAAGACGGCAAATGTGGTCCCAATATACAAAAAGGGCGACAGGCAAGATGCACTGAACTACAGGCCAGTGTCCTTGACTTGTATACCATGCAAGGTGATGGAGAAGATCGTGAGAAAAATCCTGGTAACACATCTGGAGAGAAGGGACTTCGTGACAAATCACCAACATGGGTTCAAGGAGGGTAAATCTTGCCTTACAGGCTTGATAGAATTCTACGATCAGGTGACAAAGATTAAGCAAGAAAGAGAGGGCTGGGCGGACTGCATTTTCTTGGATTGTCGGAAAGCCTTTGACACAGTACCGCATAAGAGGCTGGCACATAAGCTGGAGAGACAGGCAGGTGTAGCTAGTAAGGTGCTCCAGTGGATAAGGGAGTACCTAAGCAATAGGAAGCAGAGAGTTACGGTGAGGGGTGAGACCTCCGATTGGCGTGAAGTCACCAGTGGAGTCCCACAGGGCTCTCTACTCGGTCCTATCTTGTTTCTGATATATGTAAATGATATCCCGGAGGGTATCGATTCATTTATCTCAATGTTTGCGGACGATGATAAAATTATGAGACGGATTAAAACAAAAGAGGACTGTTTGAGGCTTCAAGAAGACCTAGACAAGCTGAAGGAATGGTCGAACAAATGGTTGTTAGCGTTTAACCCAACCAAATGTAATGTAATGAAGATAGGTGTAGGGAGCAGGAGGCCAGATACAAGGTATCATCTGGGAGAGGAAATTCTTTAGGAGTCAGAGAAGGAAAAAGACTTGGGGGTTGATATCACGCCAGACCTGTCTCCTGCAGCACATATCAAGCGGATAACATCAGCAGCATATGCCAGGCTGGCCAACATACGAACGGCATTCAGAAACTTGTGTAAAGAATCATTCAGAACTTTGTATACCACATATGTCAGGCCAATCCTGGAGTATGCAGCCCCAGCATGGAGTCCATATCTAGTCAAGGATAAGACTAAACTGGAAAAGGTTCAAAGGTTTGCCACCAGTCTAGTACCCGAGCTGAGAGGTATGAGCTACGAGGAGAGACAACTGGAATTAAACCTCACTTCGCTGGAAGACAGAAGAGTAAGGGGGGACATGATCACCACATTCAAGATTCTGAAGGAATTGATAGGGTAGATAAAGACAGTCTATTTAATACAAGGGGAACATGCACAAGGGGACACAGGTGGAAACTGAGTGCCTAAATGAGCCACAGAGATATTAGAAAGAACTTTTTTAGTGTCAGAGTGGTTGACAAATGTAATGCATTAGGAAGTGATGTGGTGGAGGCTGACTCCATACACAGTTTCAAGTGTAGATATGATAGAGCCCAATAGGCTCAGGAATCAGTACACCTGTTGATTGACGGTTGAGAGGCGGGACCAAAGAGCCAGAGCTCAACCCCGGCAAACACAACTAGGTGAGTACAACTAGGTGAGTACACTCACACACACACACACACACACACACACATACACACACACACACACACACACACACACACACACACACACACACACATGGGGGCCTCGTAGCCTGGTGGATAGCGCGCAGGACTCGTAATTCTGTGGCGCGGGTTCGATTCCCGCACGAGGCAGAAACAAATGGGCAAAAGTTTCTTTCACCCTAAGTGCCCCTGTTGCCTAGCAGTAAATAGGTACATGGGAACTAGTCAGCTGTCACGGGCTGCTTCCTGGGGTGTGTGTGTGTGTGTGTGTGTGTGGTGTGGAGAAAAAAAAAAAAAGTAGTTAGTAAACAGTTGATTGACAGTTGAGAGGCGGGCCGAAAGAGCAAAGCTCAACCCCCGCAAAAACACAACTAGTAAACACAACTAGTAAACACACACACACACACACACACACACACACACACACACACACACACACACACACACACACACACACACACACACAGAAAGAATAAAGTAGAAAAGAATCGATATCGTCAATCTACTAACACTTAGAGAATCACCAAGTGGAAAGGCGACGACGGAGCACCATCGTCAACCATACATCATCATTACTCATCTAGTTGTGTGAGCGGGAAACATACTGGTATGTACCCCCTCTCTGGTCACGTAATCAGGTGTACAGTGTGAGGTAAAATATTATAAAATTCTTGTTCAGGATAGTATATATATTTAAAATCTCGGTGTGGCTCCTTCTGGGTAGAAGTTACTGCTTACGGGAACTAGTGACACACACGCGCACGCACGCACACACACATGCTAGAAGGGATTAACACCTTTCGTGGAAAGGAGATAAAACCTCTCATAATCCACCCACCTCTCTTACCCCTTCTCTTCCACCTCTCTTACCTGCTGTAAGCTGAACATCTCACCTCCTCTTTACCCCATCCCACGCGCACACACGTTCTCTCTCTCTCTCTCTTCTCTCTCTCTCTCTCTCTCTCTCTCTCTCTCTCTCTCTCTCTCTCTCTCTCTCTCTCTCTCTCTCTCTCTCTCTCTCTCTCTCTCTCTCTCTCTCTCTCTCTCTCTCTCTCTCTTGCTCTCTCTCTCTTGCTCTCTCTCTCTTGCTCTCTCTCTCTTGCTCTCTCTCTCTTGCTCTCTCTCTCTTGTTCTCTCTCTCTCTTGTTCGATCTCTCTTGCTCTCTTTTGCTCTCTCTCTCTCTCTCTTGCTCTCTCTCTCTCTCTCTCTTGCTCTCTCTCTCTCTTCACAAGGGACAAAATGGCAGGAGGCCGCAACAGGGACAAGGAAAGCAGCCAGGGAGATCAAACGAAGGAATTGCTAACCCAAGTTCTGGAGGAATTCAGGAGGGAGATGAATGAAATGAAGATTACAATTAACAATCTGCAAAGTGAGCTAGCATCAGCAAGGGAGGAGATCAAATCTCTCACAGAGAAAAATAAAGAGACCGATCATCAGATTATCATCCAAAGGGAAGGTGGGAATGTTACATTGGAAGGAAATGCCTCTGTACCTGATACATTTGCGGATATACTGAAAAAGAGCTCAGAAACAATGGACACAGTGAGGGAGGTAGCGATGCAAGCAGCTACGTCACAGGAAGCAGCAAGGTGCACCACTCAACGGCTGGAGAGAAAAAGATCAGTGGTAGTTGTAGGCATCAAAGAACAGGAAGGATCCAACAGGCAAGAATGGAATGGCAAGGATAGAGAGGCAGTACATGGGCTACTGAAGGGGTTACAGATGGAAGGGGCTGTACATAACATTGAGAAGGTTTTCAGGTTGGGCTGATACAACAAGGACAGAAACCGACTTGTAAAAGTGGTGTTTACAAACGAAACCACGAAGGAGGACATTCTCGAAAGGAAGAGTCGTCTGCAGCATATGGAGGGATACAAAAAGTATTCCTGCAGAGGGACAGGACGAAGGAGGAGAGAGCCAGGGCAGCAGAGGCAAGGAGGAAGCGCAGGGAGAGAGGAGCAAATCAGGAAATCACAGCCCTCAACACAACAGTCCCAGAGACAAGAGGAGAACCCAAAACCAGCATCCCAGCAACACCAGAGGGGGGGGGGGAACACCACCACCACCCCCCCTCTGCATAGAAACCCTCCCTTCCCCTCACCCTACCTGCCCCCACCCAACCCTCCATCCCCCCCCCCCCACCCCATTCTGACCCTGACACTCCTTCCTTATTCCCATCATGTCCCCCCCTCCCACCTTTCCCCCCTCCCCCTTCATCCCATACCCTCCCTATCCCTCCTCCTCCCTCACCCCGTATCCTCCATGTCCCCCCTGGTTGATACCTGGTTGATGGGGTTCTGGGAGTTCTTCTACTCCCCAAGCCCGGCCCGAGGTCAGGCTTGACTTGTGAGAGTTTGGTCCACCAGGCTGTTGCTTGGAGCGGCCCGCAGGCCCACATACCCACCACAGCCCGGTTGGTCCGGCACTCCTTGGAGGAATAAATCTAGTTTCCTCTTGAAAATGTCCACGGTTATTCCGGCAATATTTCTTATGCTTGCTGGGAGGACGTTGAACAACCGCGGACCTCTGATGTTTATACAGTGTTCTCTGATTGTGCCTATGGCACCTCTGCTCTTCACTGGTTCTATTCTACATTTTCTTCCATATTGTTTACTCCAGTACGTTGTTATTTTACTGTGTAGATTTGGTACTTAGCCCTCCAGTATCTTCCAGGTGTATATTATTTGATATCTCTCTCGTCTTCTTTCTAGTGAGTACATTTGGAGGGCTTTGAGATGATCCCAATAATTTAGGTGCTTTATTGCGTCTATGCGTGCCGTATATGTTCTCTGTATTCCCTCTATTTCAGCAATCTATCCTGCTCTGAAGGGGGAAGTGAGTACTGAGCAGTACTCAAGACGGGACAACACAAGTGACTTGAAGAGTACAACCATTGTGATGGGATCCCTGGATTTGAAAGTTCTCGTAATCCGTCCTATCATTTTTCTGGCTGTCGCAATATTTGCTTGGTTATGCTCCTTAAACGTTAGGTCGTCAGACATTATTATTCCCAAATCCTTTACATGCTGTTTTCCTACTATGAGTACATTTGATTGTGTTTTGTACTCTGTATTATGTTTAAGGTCCTCATTTTTACCGTACCTGAGTACCTGGAAATTATCACTGTTAATCATCATGTTATTTTCTGATGCCCAGTCGAAAACTTTATTAATATCAGCTTGAAGTTTTTCAATGTCCTCAGCCGAGGTAATTTTCATACTGATTTTTGTGTCATCTGCAAAGGACGATACGAAGCTGTGACTTGTATTTTTGTCTATATCTGATATGAGAATAAGGAAAAGCAGCGGTGCAAGGACTGTACAATGAGGTACAGAGCTTTTCACTGCACTTGGACTAGATTTTATATGGTTGACAGTTACTCGCTGAGTCCTGTTTGACAGAAAATTGAGTATCCAGCGTCCTACTTTACCGGTTATTCCCATTGACTTCATTTTGTGTGCTATCACGCCATGGTCACATTTATCGAAAGCCTTTGCGAAGTCCGTGTATATCACATCAGCATTCTGTTTCTCTTCTAATGCCTCAGTGACTTTGTCGTAGTGCTCAAGTAGCTGTGAGAGGCACGATCTTCCCGCTCGAAATCCATGTTGGCCTGGGTTGTGAAGGTCATTGGTCTCCATGAAATTGGTGACCTGACTCCTAATCACTCTCTCAAATACTTTTATGATGTGCGATGTTAGTGCAACTGGTCTATAATTTTTTGCCAATGCTTTGCTCCCTTCCTTGTGTAGAGGGGCTATGTCTGCTACTTTAAGTGCATCTGGTATCTCCCCCGTGTCCAAGCTCTTCCTCCACACTATACCGAGTGCCTGTGCTACCGGCACTTTGCATTTCTTTATAAATATTGAATTCCATGAGTCTGGACCTGGGGACGAGTGCATGGGCATGTTTTCAATTTTTTTTTCAAAATTTAGTGCGCTCGTATTTATATCAGTTATATTTACAGGGGTTTGAATATCCCGCATAAAGAAATTGTCTGGATCTTCCACCTTCATGTTGTTTATTGGAGTGCTAAACATGTCCTCATACTGCTTTTTTAGGATTCCACTAATTTCTTTGTCATCCTCCGTGTATGAACCTTCACTTGTACGAATAGGTCCAATACTGGCAGTGGTTTTTGCTTTTGATTTCGCATATGAGAAGAAATATTTTGGATTTTTCTTTATTTCCTGAATGGCTTTCTGTTCTAACTGCCTTTCTTCAGTTTCATATGAGTGTTTCAATTTCCGCTCGATTTCTTCAATCTCCCTATTTAAATTATTCCTTCTTTGACGGGAAATTCGTGTCTGCATAAGCAGTTCCGTTATTTTTTTCCTGCGTTTATAGTGTCGTCTGCGTTCTCTTTCCACGTTAGATCTCTTTCTGGCTTTCCTCAAAGGAACATGTTTCAGACAGACTTGATACGCTTCTGAAGTCAGTTTTTCTATTCCTTCTGTAGGACTTGTATTACTTAGAACAGTTCCCCATGGAATGTTTGTAAGTTCCCTGTTTATTATCTCCCAGTCTATCCTTTTATTATTAAATTGAATTTACTGAATAGCCCCTCTCGCTTTATCAACGTTTTAGGTCTATTCTGAGTATTGATGGTAGTTTGCACTTCAATGAGCTTGTGATCTGAATATGTGGTATCTGATATCGTAATGTCTCTGATAATGTCTTCATTGTTCGTAAAGACCAGATCTAGAATATTTTCATTTCTCGTTGGCTCCGATATCTGCTGATTGAAATTCTCTGAGTGAAAATTTGTCACAGAATCTAAGTAGTTCTCTGATCTGTGGTTGGTTAGGTCCTGATAGATTTCCTGGCATAATATTATTGTTTGCTATTTTCCACCTGAGACTAGGCAAGTTGAAGTCACCTAGGAAGATAATATCAGGTATCGGATTCTCCAAATTATCAAGGCTATTCTCTATTTTGCTTATCTGTTCTGTGAATTCCTCAGCCGTTGCATCTAGCGGTTTGTATATTAGTATAATCACTAAATTTATTTTCTCTATTTTTAATCCCAGTACCTCTACCACCTCATTTGTAACGTTTAGGAGCTCCGAGCATACAAGGTCTTCCCTAATATACAGACCCACTCCTCCATGTGACCTAATTTTCTTATCACACCTGTATAGGTTATATAATGGAATACAGATCTCACTGTCCAACAATTCCCCTGCATGGGTTTCTGTGAAAGCTCCTTAAAGCTTACCCCTACCTCCTTAACCCACACCATACCTGTCCCCCCTTCCCTTAAATCCCCACCCCCCACCCCAAAATCCTCTGAGACCCTGCAAACCACCTCACAGATCCTCTCACCCACGGAACAGCTTCCCACACCTGCAGAATGCTCGCCAAGAAAGTGACATGAAAATGAACATAAGAAAGTGAGCTTCAAGGCGATGTACACTAACATAGATGGGATTTTAAATAAAACAAGTGAACTTGGAGAATGGGTACTAGAAGAAAACCCAGACATAATAGCACTCACAGAAACAAAGTTAACTAAAATCATAACAAATGCAGTGTTTCCACAGGGCTACTATGTAGTGAGGAAAGAGAGAGAAGGGAGAGGAGGCGGTGGTGTAGCTCTGCTACTAAGAGAAGGTTGGAGTTTCGAAGAGATGGTACTTCAGAACTGTGAAGGTTTCAGTGACTACATGTCAGGCACCACAGCAACTGGAGGACAGAAAATTATAGTAGTAGTCATATATAACCCCCCACCGAATGGCAGAAGACCCAGACAGGAATATGATAAACAACTTGGCCACCATCAATATAATAGAGAGAGCAGCTTCTGTGGCTGGCAGGAACGGATCCAGACTACTAATCATGGGAGACTTCAACCGTGGGAAGATAGATTGGGGGAACAGAGACCCACATGGAGGCCCAGACACAAGGGGAGGTAAGCTGCTGGATGTGGCAACAATAAACGATCTAAGTCAACACGTCAAGGGACCGACAAGAATGAGAGGAGGGGATGAACCAGCCTTGCTTGATCTGATATTTACCCTAAATGGTCGGATATAAGGGAAGTTAAGTTGGAAGCCCCATTGGGAATGAGTGATCATAGTGTATTGAGCTTTGAGTACCTGGTTGAGCTAGGAATTATCACCCCCAAAAAAGAACTGGGAACCAAAGGGCTGGTGTACCGAAAGGGAAACTATGAGGAGATGAATAAATTCCTATGGGATATACATTGGGACACAGAACTCGGAACCAAGTCCGTACAAGACATGATGGACTATGTCACCCAAAAATGTCAGGAGGCTGTAAGCAGGTTTGTCCCAGCCCGACAAGAAAAAAACAGAGAAGCAAAGGAAGAATCCGTGGTTTAATAGGGAATGTATGAAAGCAAAGGAGCTGAACAAAAGGGCATGAAGGAACTTCCGTAATAACAGAACACCAGAAAGTAAAGAGAGATACCAGAGAACCAGGAACGAGTATGTTAGTGTGAGAAAAGCAGCTGAGAAAAGGTATGAAAATGATATAGCTAATAAAGCCAAGACCGAACCAAAGCTACTACACAGTCACATCAGGAGGAAGACAACAGTGAAGGAACAGGTGATGAAACTTAGGGTGGGCGAGGACAGGTACGCAGAGAATGACAAAGAGGTGTGTGAAGAACTCAACTAAAGGTTCCAGGAGGTCTTCACAATAGAACAGGGAGATGTCACGGCGCTAGGAGAGGTGGCAGCAAACTAGGTGACCTTGGATAGGTTCGAAATTACAAGATATGAGGTCAAGAAGCACCTATTGGAGCTGGATGTGAGAAAAGCTGTTGGGCCAGACGGAATCTCACCATGGATATTGAAAGAGTATGCAGGAGCACTTTGCTTGCCACTCTCCATAGTGTATAGTAGGTCACTGGAAACGGGAGACGTACCAGAAATATGGAAGATTGCTAATGTAGTACCAATATACAAAAAGGGTGACAGACAAGAGGCACTGAACTACAGGCCAGTGTCCTTAACTTGTATACAATGCAAGGTGACGGAGAAGATTGTGAGAAAAAACCTAGTAACACATCTGGAGAGAAGAGACTTCGTGACAACCCATCAACATGGGTTCAAGGAGGGTAAATCTTGCCTTACAGGCTTGATAGAATTCTACGATCAGGTGACAAAGATTAAGCAAGAAAGAGAAGGATGGGCGGACTGCATTTTTTGGGACTGTCGGAAAGCCTTTGACACAGTTCCCCATAAAAGGTTGATGCATAAGCTGAAGAAACAGGCAGGAGTAACTGGTAGGGCGCTCCAGTGGATAAGGGAATACCTAAGCAATAGGAAGCAAAGAGTTACAGTGAGGGGTGAGATCTCAGAATGGCGTGAAGTCACCAGAGAAGTCCCACAGGGCTCTGTACTTGGACCTATCCTGTTTCTGATATACGTAAATGATCTCCCAGAGGGTATAGACTCATTCCTCTCAATGCTTGCTGACGACGCCAAAATTATGAGAAGGATTAAGACAGAGGAGGAAAGCTTGAGGCTTCAAGAAGACCTGGACAAGCTGCAGGAATAATCGAACAAATGGCTTTTAGAGTTTAACGCAAGCAAATGTAATGTAATAAAGATAGGGGTAGGAAGCAGGAAATCAGATACAAGGTATCATTTGGGAGATGAAATACTTCAAGAGTCAGAGAGAGAAAGACCTGGGGGTTGATATCACGCCAGACCTGTCCTCTGAAGCCAATATCAAGTAGATAACATCAGCAGCATATGCCAGGTTGGCTAACATAAGAACGGCCTCTAGAAACTTGTGTAACGAATCTTTCAGAACATTATATACCACATATGTTAGACCAATCCTGGAGTATGCGGCTCCAGCATGGAGTCCATATCTAGTCAACCATAAGCCTAAACTGAAAAGGTTCAAAGGTTTGCCACCAGACTAGTACCCGAGCTGAGAGGTATGAGCTACGAGGAGAGACTCCAGGGAATTAAACCTCACTTCGATGAAGGACAGAAGAGTTAGGGGGGACATGATCACCACATTCAAGATTCTCAAGGGAATCGACAGGGTTGATAAAGACAGGCTATTTATCACAAGGGGCCCACGCACTAGGGTACTCAGATGGAAACTGAGTACCCAAATGAGCCACAGAGATATTAGAAAGAACTTTTTTAGTGTCAGAGTGGTTGACAAATGGAATGCATTAGGAAGTGATGTGGTGGAGGCTGACTCCATACATAGTTTCAAGTGTATATATGATAGAGCCCAATAGGCTCAGGAACCTGTACACCTGTTGATTGACGGTTGAGAGGCGGGACCAAAGAGCCAGAGTTCAACCCCCGCAAGCACAACTAGGTGAGCACACAGACACACACACACGCAGCCTCGTAGGGGCCTCGTAGCCTGGTGGATAGCGCGCAGGACTCGTAATTCTGTGGCGCGGGTTTGATTCCCGCACGAGGCAGAAACAAATGGGCAAAGTTTCTTTCACCCTAAGTGCCCCTGTTACCTAGCAGTAAATAGGTACCTGGGAGTTAGTCAGCTGTCACGGGCTGCTTCCTGGTGTGTGTGTGTGTGTGTGGTGTGGAGAAAAAAAAAAAAAAAAAAGTAGTTAGTAAACAGTTGATTGACAGTTGAGAGGCGGGCCGAAAGAGCAAAGCTCAACCCCCGCAAAAACACAACTAGTAAACACACACACTCACACACACTCGCACAAGGTATACTAGGTGAGTACACACACACACACAAGGTATACTAGGTGACTACACATACACACACAAAAAACACATACACAATGTATTCTAGGTTAGTACTAGTTGAGTACACACACACACAAGGTATACTAGGTGAGCACTAGTTGAGTACACACACACACACACACACACACACACAAGGTATACTAGGTGAATACACACACACAAACACACTCACAAGGTATACTAGGTGAGTACACACACACACAAGGTATACCAGGTGAGTACACACAGACACAAGGTATACTAGGTGAGTACACACACACAAAACACACAAGGTATACTAGGTGAGCACTAGGTGAGTACACACACACAAAACACACATACAAGGAATACTAGATGAGTACACACACACACACACACAAGGTATACTAGGTGAGTACACACACACACACACACAAGACACACATACCCACACACCCACACACACACACAAAACAATTCCCACCTATCAGTGGGCAATTGGGACTCACACACACACACATTTGATTGACTAAAATTAACGTATTTTATACGTTTAAAAGACGTCTTTATATAAATAGTTACAGTGTCATCTTTCTGAAACCAAATAAGAATGTCAGAAAACATTTTCTGTTTGCTGGGAATCTATTTAGAATTGACATAGTAATCTGGAACAGTATGCATATAACAGTATGACGTTGGCCATATTTCTGAGTCTGAAAAAATTTGTTATATGTCATAACTTCTGTGTAGCAAAAGTCGCATTTACCCTTGTGAAGAGCACTGTTCTCTATGACAGCTCTCTCTTCAAAAGTTTATTATAGGATCAGTTCATCTTATACAACATGTTATAACTTATGGCATCGAACCTTCCGATGCCAGACTCCTCCATTCTCTTGCACTGTCACCTCTGCTGCTGGGACGGTACGAGCTGGGTACCCACCCTTCATTAACATCACCTACACACCTGCAGGACGGCGTCTTTTCACCGTTACTGCGCATCTTTCCCTATATCATGTACTGAACAATATTTGCAGTTTTCCACCTCCAGCACGTGGAGTTTATTTCCTGATACCTATGATCTACTATTGAAGAAATGTCAGTAGTTGCGTTAAGCCTATATTTTTTCTTGCCCAAGGTTTTCACTGTTGAGAGTGTATCTAATTTTGATTTAATTATTTTGTGTGACATTGCATTGGAATTGACATGTGTTTTTACCATACTGTTCATTTCGTGAGTATAAGTATAGATGCCACACCTGCGACAGGTAAAACTATGCTTTTCTTGAAAAACAGCGCAATCTGTTGCATGTAAGAGCAACACACATGCTATTCTAAATATGTTACAATTCCATTGCAATGTTTCTGATTGCATTGAAAAATTGAATTTTCATAGATTTTAATTTATTTTCATTTTGATTTAATTATTTTGAGGGAACTGCGTTGCAATTGAGCCATGTTGTTTACCATACCGTTCATTTCGTGAGTATTGTTTATTTTTTTTTCATATTTTCACTTCATTTTTAACTGTTTTTTATATATTTCAGTGATGGGAACATCAGATCACTTGATGTTTCCAATTTTCTGATGGAAAAATCAGACTATTTGGGAAGGCATTGGACGAGGGAGTGGGGAATGGTGGGGATGACGAGGGGACGCAAGTGAGAGATGGTGGGGAGGACGAGGGAACAAGGGAAGGGGGTAATGGTGGGGAAGGACGAGGGGACGGGGGAGTTTGGGATGGTGTGGACGAGGGGATGGGGGAATTGAGAATACTGGGGAGGACAATGGGACAGGGAAGGTTGCTGTAGCTCAGCAAAGCATATGCGTTGCAGATCCAGAGCAATGCGTGGCCGGGTACTGCTACTTAATAATAATAATAATTCATTGTGACACAAAACAGGCAGCCAGAGTGTATTTATATATGTTAGGCTTAATGCCAGATCTTCACCTAACACTAAGCAGGTACCCAGGAGATAATCAGCTTGATGTGGGGGTTGCATCCTGGGGAAAGTCAGTAATTCGATCGGTGCCCCCCCACCCCGACCGATAATCCTTTCTAAGAAGAATATAAGAAATAATGAGAAGATTTGTGTAAGAATTATTAATGTTACCCTTTCGGGCATATTCAACAACATATGTTTACAAGAAACATTGCTATTAAAATATATATATATATATATATATATATATATATATATATATATATATATATATATATATATATATATATATATATATATATATATATATATATATATATATATATATATATATATATATATATATATATATATATATATATATATATATATATATATATATATATATAGGCTATGGGTCCCTACACTTGCACCAGAGGTGGTACTCCCTACTAGGTAAAAAATAAATATATATATATATATATATATATATATATATATATATATATATATATATATATATATATATATATATATATATATATATATATATATATATATATATATATATATATACGCACTTCTCAGCCTACTATTCAAGGCCCGATTTGCCTAATAAGCCAAGTTTTCATGAATTAATTGTTTTTCGACTACCTAACCTACCTAAACTAACCTAACTTTTTCGGCTACCTAACCTAACCTGACCTATAAAGATAGGTTAGGTTAGGTAGGGTTGGTTAGGTTCGGTCATATATCTACGTTAATTTTAACTCCAATAAATAACAATTGACCTCATACATAATGAAATGGGTAGCTTTATCATTTCATAAGAAAAAAATTAGAGAAAATATAATAATTCAGGAAAACTTGGCTTATTAAGCAAATCGGGCCTTGCATAGTAGGCTGAGAAGTGCGTTCTGGCTACTAGGTACGACATATATATATATATATATATATATATATATATATGTCGTACCTAGTAGCCAGAACTCACTTCTCAGCCTACTATTCAAGGCCCGATTTGCCTAATAAGCCAAGTTTTCCTGAATTAATATATTTACTATAATTTTTTTCTTATGAAATGATAAAGCAACCCTTTTCTCTATGTATGAGGTCAATTTTTTTTTATTGGAGTTAAAATTAACGTAGATATATGACCGAACCTAACCAACCCTACCTAACCTAACCTAACCTATATTTATAGGTAAGGTTAGGTTAGGTAGCCAAAAAAAGCTAGGTTAGGTTAGGTTAGGTAGGTTAGGTAGACGAAAAAACATTAATTCATGAAAACTTGGCTTATTAGGCAAATCGGGCCTTGAATAGTAGGCTGAGAAGTGCGTTCTGGCTATTAGGTACGACATATATATATATATATATATATATATATATATATATATATATATATATATATATATATATATATATATATATATATATATTTATATATATATATATATATATATATATATATATATAAATAAATATATATATATATATATATATATATATATATATATATATATATATATATAATATATATATATATATATATATATATATATATATATATATATATATATATATATATATATATATATATATATATATATATATATATATATATATATATATGACAATGTCAGACCACGGAGGAAAAATGAAACAGGAATTTCCTTAAGTACTTTCGTATATTAATACATCTTCAGAAGGAGTGAAGGAGTGACTCCTTCTGAAGATCTATTAATATAAGAAAGTACTTAAGGAAATTCCTGTTTTATTTTTCCTCCGTGGTCTGACATTGTCACATTTTTAAATCACGTGTTTATTTTCGTGATATACACACACACACACATATATATATATATATATATATATATATATATATATATATATATATATATATATATATATATATATATATATATATATATATATATATATATATATATATATATATATATATATATATATATATATATATATATATATATATATATATATATATATATATATATATATATATATATATATATATATATATATATTTCTAACACGAATTTTCTCAATCTTTCGTACAATACGCTTCACTGTTGGAGGTAAATCAAAAATCAATTCTCCAAAATTCATTTTTATTTCTAGTCTGACGCGACACGGGCGCGTTTCGTAAAACTTATTACATTTTCAAAGACTTTAGTTCACAAATACACAACTGAATAGAACTTACGAATCTCCGATTTTATATCTACATTTGAGTGAGGTGGAAGGAGTGATGTGGCATTAACACAAGACAGAACAAAATGTGGTACTAATAGGGTATTATTTTCATCAACACAAGACAGAACAAGAGTATTAATAAGGTATTAATTTCATCAACACAAGACAGAACACGAAACAATGGATATTGAATAGAAGTGTTTGTAGAAAGCCTATTGGTCCATATTTCTTGATGCTTCTATATTGGAGCGGAGTCTTGAGGTGGGTAGAATATAGTTGTGCAATAATTGGCTGTTGATTGCTGGTGCTGACTTCTTGATGTGTAGTGCCTCGCAAACGTCAAGCCGCCTGCTATCGCTGTATCTATCGATGATTTCTGTGTTGTTTACTAGGATTTCTCTGGCGATGGTTTGGTTGTGGGAAGAGATTATATGTTCCTTAATGGAGCCCTGTTGCTTATGCATCGTTAAACGCCTAGAAAGAGATGTTGTCTTGCCTATATACTGGGTTTTTTGGAGCTTACAGTCCCCAAGTGGGCATTTGAAGGCATAGACGACGTTAGTCTCTTTTAAAGCGTTCTGTTTTGTGTCTGGAGAGTTTCTCATGAGTAGGCTGGCCGTTTTTCTGGTTTTATAGTAAATCGTCAGTTGTATCCTCTGATTTTTGTCTGTAGGGATAACGTTTCTATTAACAATATCTTTCAGGACCCTTTCCTCCGTTTTATGAGCTGTGGAAAAGAAGTTCCTGTAAAATAGTCTAATAGGGGGTATAGGTGTTGTGTTAGTTGTCTCTTCAGAGGTTGCATGGCTTTTCACTTTCCTTCTTATGATGTCTTTGACGAAACCATTGGAGAAGCCGTTATTGACTAGGACCTGCCTTACCCTACAGAGTTCTTCGTCGACTTGCTTCCATTCTGAGCTGTGGCTGAGAGCACGGTCGACATATGCGTTAACAACACTCCTCTTGTACCTGTCTGGGCAGTCGCTGTTGGCATTTAGGCACATTCCTATTTTTGTTTCCTTAGTGTAGACTGCAGTGTGGAAACCTCCTCCCTTTTCCATGACTGTTACATCTAGAAAGGGCAGCTTCCCATCCTTTTCCATCTCGTAAGTGAAACGCAGCACGGAACTCTGCTCAAATGCCTCCTTCAGCTCCTGCAGATGTCTGACATCAGGTACCTGTGTAAAAATGTCGTCAACATACCTGCAGTATATGGCCGGTTTCAAGTTCATGTCGACTAAGACTTTTTGCTCGATGGTACCCATGTAGAAGTTTGCAAACAGGACACCTAGGGGAGAACCCATGGCGACCCCATCTACTTGCTTATACATGTGCCCATCCGGGCTCAAGAAGGGTGCCTCTTTAGTACAAGCTTGGAGTAGTTTCCTCAGAATATTTTCTGGTATGTCAAGGGGAGCACAGGCTGGATCACGATACACTCTGTCGGCTATCATTCCGATTGTCTCGTCCACAGGTACGTTGGTAAACAGCGATTCTACGTCCAACGAGGCTCTTATCCCTGTGGCCCGTGTGCCCCGCAGTAAGTCAACAAATTCCTTTCGAGACTTCAGGCTGAAGGCGCAAGGAACATAAGGAGTCAGCAGGCCGTTGAGTCGCTTCGCCAGTCTGTACGTGGGTGTGGGTATCTGGCTAATGATTGGCCGAAGTGGGTTTCCAGGCTTGTGCGTCTTGACATTTCCATACGCATATCCAGGTTTATATTCCCCAATGATCTTTGGCAGGTGGAGTCCGGATTTCTTGGCGTTCACAGTTTCGATCAGTTTGTTGACCTTTGCTTTTAATTCGGCTGTAGTGTCCTTCGTTACCCTTTGGAACTTAGTTTGGTCAGAGAGTATGATATTCATTTTCGCCAGATATTCGTCTTTTTTAAGAATGACATATATTGGCGACTTGTCACCTCTCCTGACAACTATCTCCTTGTTCTCACGAAGGCTTTTAGCTGCCGCTTTAAGCTCGGGGGACAGTATGGTGCTTCTGTTGTTGCCTCGATTCTTTCCTCCTTCTGCAATAAGTTCTGCTTGTAAGGTATCTTTGGTAGTGACCTTCTTTTGTGTCTCGAGGTCGAATATGTCGTCCAACAGAATTTCCAACTCTACTTTCCGGGCCATCTCACTCGGTCTGGACATAACATGACAGTTTATGCCCAGATTTAGGAGAGTGACTTGGTCCTCAGTGAGGTTAATTCCTGCAAGGTTCAGGAAGCCATCTCTTGGTCGTGGAATTGCCATAGGTCCTCCATATAATGTTGTTAGTTTCTTGATAATCCTTGTTTCAGTGCTGAGGTGATGTTGGTCTGTGAGGATGTCGAGGTGTTGTTCAATGCGGGTACGGATACTATCGTCGATGTTGCTATTTCTCCACTCGTTTGTAGCATGAAGTAGTTGCGTTTTGTTGTCTTTGATTTCATTCTCTGCCTTGTATATCTGATCACGAATCAGATCCTGGCGATATTTTATCGTGAAGGCTTGATTCCTTGCTGCTGGGTCGTGCGCTTTAATATTAGTATATTTTGGTAGCAGTCTTTCCTGTAGACATATATTATTAAATATGACCGAAAAAGTAAGATTAATAATTCTAACACGAATTTTCTCAATCTTTCGTACAATACGCTTCACTGTTGGAGGTAAATCAAAAATCAATTCTCCAAAATTCATTTTTATTTCTAGTCTGACGTGACACGGGCGCGTTTCGTAAAACTTATTACATTTTCAAAGACTTTAGTTCACAAATACACAACTGAATAGAACTTACGTATCTCCGATTTTATATCTACATTTGAGTGAGGTGGAAGGGGTGATGTGGCATTAACACAAGACAGAACAAAATGTGGTATTAATAGGGTATTAATTTCATCAACACAAGACAGAACAAGAGTATTAATAGGGTATTAATTTCATCAACACAAGACAGAACACGAAACAATGGATATTGAATAGAAGTGTTTGTAGAAAGCCTATTGGTCCATATTTCTTGATGCTTCTATATTGGAGCGGAGTCTTGAGGTGGGTAGAATATAGTTGTGCAATAATTGGCTGTTGATTGCTGGTGCTGACTTCTTGATGTGTAGTGCCTCGCAAACGTCAAGCCGCCTGCTATCGCTGTATCTATCGATGATTTCTGTGTTGTTTACTAGGATTTCCCTGGCGATGGTTTGGTTGTGGGAAGAGATTATATATTCCTTAATGGAGCCCTGTTGCTTATGCATCGTTAAACGCCTAGAAAGAGATGTTGTTGTCTTGCCTATATACTGTTTTTTTTGGAGCTTACAGTCCCCAAGTGGGCATTTGAAGGCATAGACGACGTTAGTCTCTTTTAAAGCGTTCTGTTTTGTGTCTGGAGAGTTTCTCATGAGTTGGCTGGCCGTTTTTCTGGTTTTATAGTAAATCGTCAGTTGTATCCTCTGATTTTTGTCTGTAGGGATAACGTTTCTATTAACAATATCTTTCAGGACCCTTTCCTCCGTTTTATGAGCTGTGGAAAAGAAGTTCCTGTAAAATAGTCTAATAGGGGGTATAGGTGTTGTGTTAGTTGTCTCTTCAGAGGTTGCATGGCTTTTCACTTTCCTTCTTATGATGTCTTCGACGAAACCATTGGATAAGCCGTTATTGACTAGGACCTGCCTTACCCTACAGAGTTCTTCGTCGACTTGCTTCCATTCTGAGCTGTGGCTGAGAGCACGGTCGACATATGCGTTAACAACACTCCTCTTGTACCTGTCTGGGCAGTCGCTGTTGGCATTCAGGCACATTCCTATGTTTGTTTCCTTAGTGTAGACTGCAGTGTGGAAACCTCCTCCCTTTTCCATGACTGTTACATCTAGAAAGGGCAGCTTCCCATCCTTTTCCATCTCGTAAGTGAAACGCAGCACGGAACTCTGCTCAAATGCCTCCTTCAGCTCCTGCAGATGTCTAACATCAGGTACCTGTGTAAAAATGTCGTCAACATACCTGCAGTATATGGCCGGTTTCAAGTTCATGTCGACTAAGACTTTTTGCTCGATGGTACCCATGGTAGAGTAAATAGTTCCGTGATTTGGGTGTTCATGGTAGGTCGCTCTATTCTTATGTGAGACCTACCATGAACACCCAAATCACGGAACTATTTACTCTACCCTCATGAGAGTAAGGACAAGACAAGAACATATCGATGCCAACACAGAAGACAATGTCCAACATAACAGGCCAATTACACTGGATTAATCTTTGTGTTTAGATAGGAGATGCCTCGTATGGGCCAATAAGCCTTCTGCAGCCTCTATGTTTCACCTCACATTTATCCCTTATGTATCCCCCCATGTTTTTCACCTTCATTGTATTATCACCTGACCTAATGCGGGTATAAAATCAACTAGTATTGTAAGATCTGTCACGGGAGACATCTCCCGTCACGCAGGGTGCAGTCGCGCCTCCACAGATCTCCAGTATCATCTATTGATACTGGTGATGGCTCAAAAGGGCCACCACTTACCAATTCATGCCCGTGCCACCTATTGGGTGGCTTCATCTTAACACAAGGGAGGGATGTCAAGGGAGACATCTCACATCAAGCAGGGTGCATTCGCACCTCCACAGATCTCCAGTATCAGCTCTTGATACTGGTAATGGCTTAAAATGGCCACGACTTACGGGCTATTCATGCCCGTGCCACCTTTTGGGTGGCTTAATCTTCATCATCACTTGGTCACCGGACCATCTGGTCACCACTTGGTCCGGGAGACATCTCCCGACATGCAGGGTGCAGTCGCGCCTCCACAGTTCTCCAGTATCATCTATTGATACTGGTGATGGCTCAAAAGGGCTACCACTTACGAGCTAATCATGCCCGTGCCACCGTTTGGGTGGCTTCATCTTCATCTTAACACATTCACAAGGGAGACATCTCCCGTCACGCAGGGTGCAGTCGCGCCTCCACAGATCTCCAGTATCATCTATTGATACTGGTGATGGCTCAAAAGGGCCACCACTTACGAGCTATTCATGCCCGTGCCACCTTTTGGGTGGCTTCATCTTCATCTTAACACATTCACAAGGGAGACATCTCCCGTCACGCAGGGTGCATTCGCACCTCCACAGATCTCCAGATCTCCAGCTCTTGATACTGGTAATGGCTCAAAAGGGCTACCACTTACGGGCTATTCATGCCCGTGCCACCTTTTGGGTGGCTTAATCTTTATCAATCAATCAATCTTGATCAGCTCACAGGAGACATCTCCCGTCACGCAGGGTGCAGTCGCACCTCCACAGATCTCCAGTATCATCTATTGATACTGGTGATGGCTCAAAAGGGCCACCACTTACGAGCTATTCATGCCCGTGCCACCTTTTGGGTGGCTTCATCTTCATCTTAACACATTCACAAGGGAGACATCTCCCGTCACGCAGGGTGCATTCGCACCTCCACAGATCTCCAGATCTCCAGCTCTTGATACTGGTAATGGCTCAAAAGGGCTACCACTTACGGGCTATTCATGCCCGTGCCACCTTTTGGGTGGCTTAATCTTTATCAATCAATCAATCTTGATCAGCTCACAGGAGACATCTCCCGTCACGCAGGGTGCAGTCGCACCTCCACAGATCTCCAGTATCATCTATTGATACTGGTGATGGCTCAAAAGGGCCACCACTTACGAGCTATTCATGCCTGTGCCACCTTTTGGGTGGCTTCATCTTCATCTTAAACACATTCACAAAGGAGACATCTCCCGTCATGCAGGGTGCATTCGCACCTCCACAGATCTCCAGAATCAGCTCCTGATACTGGTAATGGCTTAAAATGGCCACCACTTACGGGCTATTTATGCCCGTGCCACCTTTTGGGTTGCTTCTTCTTCATCTTAACACATTCATAAGGGAGACATCTCCCGTCATGCAGGGTGCATTCGCACCTCCACATATCTCCAGTATCAGCTCTTGATACTGGTAATGGCTTAAAAGGGCCACCACTTACGGGCTATTCATGCCCGTGCCACCTTTTGGGTGGCTTAATCTTCATCAATCAATCTAAGATCTGTTCACTTGAGAATGAACCATGGAGGATCGAAACGTCGTGCAAACTCTATAGTAAATCACTTCTTTTCTTCACCTTAAAAGTACGAAAATGAGTTTTGGAGAACTCCTATTTCAATTAAGCCCTGATGCTAAGAAAATAGTTAGAGGGATAGAAGCCCTAAACCAGAAAATAATAAATACAGAATATGCGGTCATATTCAATGAAACATGTTTGAAAGAAAACCTGCTGCCAGTATATATATATATATATATATGTCGTACCTAGTAGCCAGAACGCACTTCTCAGCCTACTATGCAAGGCCCGATTTGCCTAATAAGCCAAGTTTTCCTGAATAAATATATTTTCTCTAATTTTTTTCTTATGAAATGATAAAGCTACCCATTTCATTATGTCTGAGGTCATTTTTTTTTATTGGAGTTAAAATTAACGTAGATATATGACCGAACCTAACCAACCCTACCTAACCTAACCTAACCTATCTTCATAGGTTAGGTTAGGTTAGGTAGCCGAAAAAGTTAGGTTAGGTTAGGTTATTGTAACTGCAGCTCTACCTGTGAGATGTACTCTGAGAAGGGTAGCCCATTGGTTGGCAGGCCAACTAAGTTGATTAGCAAGGGTCTCAAAGGTGGTGAAAAATACATCGACTTCTGTCTCTACGAATGGTGGCATTAACTTACTTGCATGTGAGATATTGAAACTTACAGGAAGACTGGCGGTAGCTTGCTGGCGTTGAGTGAGGTGTGTAAATCCAACGCGAGTTCTTGTTGACGACATTCCATAGCTATAGCAGCTTCTTGTTTGTCATGCTCGCGTTGCATCTCCAGGTGGCGTTGTTTTGCTTCAAGCTGTACTCGCTCACGTTCATGGAGTATTGCAATCTCACGTTCCTTGAGGGCGATTTCACGTTCCTGTTCTTCTTTCCTCATTGCAGCTTCTCGTTCTTTTTCTTCCTTTCGTATGGCAGCTGCTTCCCTTTGCTGCTCTCGTTCGATCTTGGCAAGCTCTAGTTTGAGTTTCATCGTTGCCAAATCAGGTTTATCTGCAATAGAGTAAGTTTCGTGAGTTTCAGAGTCAATCTTACCTTCCTCTAAGAGATGATCCAGTAACAGGTTATGCAGTTCATTTTTGTTGGCTCCATGGGGAACTTCTAGTTGATACTCATGTGCAAGAGTTTGTAATTCAGTCCTCTTGGCACGACTTAAGTTCCCTATTTCACCTGCTGGATCTGCATTGAAAGCGTGGAGACGAAACATGGTGAAATTAGCAAATAAATGCACAATGAATATACTGTTGTGATATGGTGAATGTCAGAAACAGGACAACGTGGCAACTGGTACCTATCCTGTGGAATCGTTAACAATTAATGTTAATTTCAAGATGGTAAATGATTAATAAATCAAGATCGCAGGAAATCTTGTACCCGGTACTCAATGGAAGAGGACAGAGGCAAGAAAATCCTACTAAGTAAGCGAAACTGACCGGTCACGTTGGGCTACACGGAACCAAATTTAACAGGTTCCTGGCTGAATGTCAAATTAAATCTCTTGACAATTCAACACGATGTGTAAAGTGACACTGACACCAGCTAAGTCTGGTGGCTTGGGTAATGGCGTCTCTCTCTGAGCGCGTCGCCTCGTGTACTCGCGTCTCCCCTGCCCCGCTCCGCGTCCCGCATTTGATACACAAATTATTTACTACGAATATTATCATTTCTCGCAGTTGTGATTGAAATGCTCGGATAAGGACGGGTTTATTATTCAGAGGAGTTAAATATTATTATTTGCCCGTTTTACGATGGTAAACGAGCAATGGAGATGAATTAAAGTCTCTCCAGGGCATTCACGCGTGACGTTAAATTTATTACCAGATAACAGTTATAACTATAAACACTCTATTTGGCATTAGTTGGGGATCAGTTTATCTGTAAATAATTATCACACAGAACACCGTT